>NC_026004.2:93516475-93794577 GCF_000442705.2 Elaeis guineensis | reverse complement strand
CAAAATGAAGGACGAGGAGACTGCGAGAGAGTGGCAGGCGGGAGACTCGAGTAAGCCCGCAATCGAAAAAGGGTCGAGAGAAGCTCGGCCACATTCTCGAACTCCTCCCAGGCATAAGCACGTCCAGACTCCTCCTCGAGCACGCAGGCAGGGAAGCCCGGATTGTCGGGCTCGATGGGGTTCTCCCCCAGGAAGATTTCGCAACTATGCCCCCCTCAACGCATCGAAAACCCAGGTGCTGATGGAGGTCAGAGAGCAGCTCCCTAGGCCAGAGAGGATGCGCACACACCCTGAGAAGCACAATCCGAACAAGTTCTGCCTCTACCATCATGACCACGGCCACAACACAGAGGAATGCATCCAGCTTCGAGACGAGATCGAGAAGCTCATCCGATGAGGTCGGCTCGACAGATTCATTCGACGTCGGCCTGAGGGTAGAGAAGATCGACCAAGGGCCCTGCCGCAGCCTGAGCCGCCAAGGAGGGAAGAGCAGCCTGGAGATCGGCCTCCAATCGGGATCATCAACTCCATCTCTAGAGGACCCCGATAGGGAGCAGACCTTCCACAGCGCTAGGATTTGAAAACTTGTAAATGTATAACGAACGACTCTATTTTAAATCAGGATTCCTTTCAGATCTACACATCTTTTCCTTTTTGGCACGGACTTGTAATGACAGGGGACGACCCCTTCGGGCCACAAAAACAAACCCTAATGTGGACAAATTCGAAGGCCCAATTCTCCTTAGACCGGATGGGGGGAGAGGCCCTGCAACGCCCACATGCGCCCCACAGCCATGTTAGGGATAGGAGGAGAACCTCGCCCCAACATGAGCAAAGTCGAAGGCCCGGTTCCTCTTAGATCGGATGGGGGAGAGGCCAAACAGTGCCCATATGCGCCCCCACAGTCATGTTAGGGACAGGAGGAGAACCTCGCCCTAACATGAGCAAAGTCGAAGGCCCGGTTCCTCTTAGACCGGATGGGGGGAGAGGCCAAACAGTGCCCATATGCGCCTCCACAGCCATGTTAGGGACAGGAGGAGAACCTCGCCCTAACATGAGCAAAGTCGAAGGCCCGATTCCTCTTAGACCGGATGGGGGGAGAGGCCAAACAGTGCCCATAAGCGCCTCCACAGCCATGTTAGAGACAGGAGGAGAACCTCGCCCTAACATGAGCAAAGTCAAAGGCCCGGTTACACTCAGATCGGGTGGGAGGAGAGGCCATACAGCACCCATATGTGCCTCCAACAGCCCCGTTAGGAACAGAAGGAGAACCTCGTCCTAACCTGAGCTGAAACCGACCATATCAGATATAGGGGAAGAACCTCTTCGCGACGCCGACTAAGGTCCGGCCATTCGAGACCCGGAAAGAAAAAGAAAACTTTCGCGATGACCCCTCTACGCCACCGCGACCCCCTACCCCAACAAAAAATGGAGGCCGAACTACATTAAAAGCACAAAGAACCTCGTTTCTATGAAGAGGGAGGAAGAGAGAGTAAGATCTACGGTCGCAAACGAAAGGCAAACCGACATGGCGATAACCAAGAACCTCCAAGTGACGTCGACGTCGAACCGAAAACTCGACGATGATGACCTAATGCATAGATAAATGAGGAATCCTCGAACAACATCGACATCCGCGAGACAAAAATGAAAGAAGTCCAGCACACGACAGTTCAACGCGACATACGGGTAAGATAGCAAAGACTTGTCATTTCATTGGCAAAATATGTGTTACAGAGCCTAGGAGCCCGAAGAAAGAAAAAAAAAAACAAAATGACAAAATCAACAATGACAGCGACAACGACGATGACAAACAGACAAGCGACAAAAGAGGACACTTAGAGGAACAAAGGACAAAAAGAGCCCTAAGGGGGCCCGGCTTCCTCCGACCTCGAACTTTCGGCTTCGACCCTCATCAGGGAGCACCTTAAACTTTTGACTTCTACTTCCAATTCCCTCTCTCTCATTAATATCTACATGTATCTTCGATGAAATCGCTGGCTTTCGTTCTTCGCCTCTCGATGCCTTTTTCTCAGGACCTCAGATTCCACCTCCGCGTCCTTGATGGCCTGCTGCTCGCATACCAGCTGGATCTTCAATTGCTGCAGCTCGACCTTTCCCTCTCCAAGCGCGACAGATAGTTCCTCTATGGTTCTTCTCAAGGATTGGAGTTCACTGGAATCCAGAGCGGGAGCAAGCTGAGCCCCTCCAGCTAGCTGCCTCTGGAGGTGGGCGACCTCATCAGTCGCCATCCTGAGCCTCCCCTTGTATTCATCCACCTGCTTGCGCCAGCTAGCCCGATACGCATCGTAGCTCGTCTCGGCATCCTGGAGCTATTGCTGGAGGTCGGAGACCTTCTTCGACCATTCCCGATCGCTGTCGGCCCGAGTCAAGAGCCAGGATGAACTTCCTTCCAACTGGCTAATCCTCTCCTGTGCAGCTGACAGCTCCACTCTGAGAGAACTGATCTTGGCAGCTTGAGCCCAAGACCGATCGCTGGCGCGCTTCTTGTGCTCCTCGAGCTCCTTCTCGAAGTTCGCCTTCCTCTGACTGTACTCCATGATCTCCTTCACGTGGAGATTTCGAAAGTGGGTGGCCTCCGTGGTGGCTTCAGAATGGCTCTCCCTCAACCCACGGAGTTCGCCATCCATCTTCTTCGACCTCTTCATCAAATGATGAACTTTCTTCTTCAGACGCTGGATCGTGGACTTCAGTGGGATCTCCCATTGTAGGAGAAGCGCTACGGCAAGACACTGCCATCGAGAGATAAAAGTGTCAAGACGCATCCCATTACAGAAAGAAAAATAAAAAAGGAGGAGGAAGGGAGAGTGGAGAGGCCCTCCATAGGGAGAAATTCAACTTTATTGATTGAATATTTCTTAAGGACAAGAGGGGAAAAAAAATTTACAGTAAAAGAAGAATACAAGGTCAGAGGTCTCAGACCTCTGAAGTAGGGGCTAGGGAGCTCGGTGTCCCCGGAAGAGGAGCTGCGGTGGCGGTAGCAGTGGGAGAGGGACCGGCTTCATCTTCAGACGCCTCGCCCAAGAAGCTGAGATCGAGCTCGAAAAATCTCTGAACCACCTTCTCCTGGCAGAGCTCGAATCCCTTAATGAAGGCCTCTTGGCCGAACTTGACGTTCAGGTCTCTCATCTCCACAGAGGCCTTGAACTCCTCCACCGCCAGAACCCTGGCCTCCGAGACCAGGACCAGGATCTGCTCCACCAAATTGGCGACCTCGGCCTCCGCCTTCCTCGCCGTCTCCTCCGAGGTTTGCTTCTCTTGCTCCAGGGCCTGCTTCTCTTTCTCCAGGGCCTCTTGGAGGTTGGCTACCTCAGCAACTTTTTCTTGGAGGCGGGCGACTTCGGTCCGATGATGCTCCTCCGCCTGGATGGCATCCCTTCTCGCCCGATTCGTCGCCTCTATGTTGGCGACGAGCTGGTGCCCAATCTGCAAGGGCGACCAGGAGGTCAGAATAAGAGTTGGAGAATTAATTAAACAAAGGTGCAAAAAGAAGGAGCGAGGTGAATCTGTTTACCTCGAGAAAGGACCTAAGGGAGTCCCAAACCCGTTGTTCGGGATCGGCACGATCGATCCTCTCGATGACCTCGGGCAGGATACAGCCGTCAATCAACCACTTTATCAAGTCCCTGTCATTGAAGGGATTCTCCCCGGGCTCTTCTTCAGAACCGTGGGACTCTTCGATGGTGGCCCGACGGCTGCTCTCCCTGCAAGCCACCGACTTTCTTCTCCTCCCCTCTCGACCCCGGGCGCCTCCACGGAATGGACCCCCGGAACGGGATCCTCAGTGGGGGGACTCCTGGAAGAAGCCCGGGGAGTCGGAGGTTCGGCGTCCGAAGGAACTTCGACTGCGAAGGCCGCCTGGGCAGGCGCGGCCGAGCTCGTCTCCTCCGTTCTAGCCTTCTTCGCCGATCCGGAGGCTACGGCACCTTTTCTTTTGTGGGCCTTGAGACCCCTGGCGAGCATCCGTGCTGCCTCGACGTCCATCCCTGAAAAAAAAAAAAGAAGAAGAAGAAAAATTAGTGACGGGGTAAAAAAAGAAGAAGTAGCGTGCAAAAAAAAAAAAAAAGAAGAAAAAGAGGAAAGGAAAGATGGGATGCTCGCAGGATCCAGGGGACTCAGGCCGATGTTGAACAAAAACTGCTCCTTCAGAAGGTTGGGAAGGGAAGGAGCGGAATAGCCAAGAAGCTTTCGGGCGGCTTGAAGGTCGTCCTCCCCCAAGCTGGGAGCCCAACGGACAGAGTCCCTCAGAAAGCCCCAAGGGGGCAAGTCCAGCCTCAAAGTCGGACAGTGGACGAAGAGGTACTTCCCCTTCCAGTTGTGGATTGAAGAGGGAGCACCTTTCAGTAACCCCTTCTTGCCAAACTGGGGAGAGAAATACCACCAGTCCTTTGTCGAGGGATGATGCTTGAAGGTGTAGAAATGCCTAAACAAAGAGAGGGATGGCTGAACTTCGACTACGTGGCAAAGGGAGAGAAACCCTATCAAAAACCTAAAGGAATTCGGCGCCACTGAAGCTAAAGAAATATCTAAGAAACGGAAGAGGGCGACAACGAAAGGCGGAAGCGGAAGCCGGAGTCCAGCACGGAAGGCCTCCTGATACAGGCAGAAGCGGCCAGACGGGGGGGTGCTAGCCCGATCGACGGGATCGGAGAGCTCCAGATCGTACTCCAGAGGAACTCCATACTGAACCCTTATCAGAAGGAGTTCATCCAGAGTCAGAGAACAGGGAATGGCACCCGGCGCAAAAATCGGGCGAGGCCCAGCCCCAGATGTGGGTTCGTCTACAGTGTGGGGGTCCTGGGGGGCTGACACGGACGAACTCCTGAAACCACTAGAGGTGGAGGTGCCGGAAGATATTTCAAATAAAGGCCCTAAAGATCCTAGAGAAATCAGGCGGGACAAGGGGCGAAAGGTTTGCGGAGGACCAAACCAGGAGAACGCGGCAGAAGAAAAATGGAGGAGAAAAGGCCCCTAAATGGCAAGAAGAAAAATGAAGGTTTTGGGACTAACCTAGATCGCTCTGAAGGATGCAGAGGGGCGAGGACAGGGATGACTCGAAGAACGCTGGGGGCCAAGGCGGACGCCAAAGGGGGTCAGAGCTTTCGAAGAGAAGGCAGACACCAACGAAACTTTCAGATGGGATGAGGCCTCTAAAGGCGGAAGGGCGGGTTTAAATAGACCCTGGGATCCGGTGCCATAATGATCGCGAATCCCCCCAGGCCGACCAGCGCTCGCCACGTGTCCCACTCACCACGGTAGGCGGCTAAAAGCGGCTGACGGCTGACAGAGCCATTACTGCACCGTACTTGGGCCAACGTACCAGCAAAAATTCTAAAAGGTCCCTTCGAATCGCCATGATTCGAAAAGACTCCAGCACATGTGCATTTAATGCCAAAATATCTGGGGGCGATCGTGCACAGGATTCAAGGGGACAACTTCGACTGCAAAAATTTCTCTGTACTTCCTTCATTCGAAATTCAAACTCGAAAGTAGGGGGACTGGTGTTGGGTATAAAATATTCTCCAGCCAAAGTTCGTGACAGGAGTGACCCTCCAGGGATCCAACCGACTTCCGACCTCTGACGACATCTCTTCAAACCTCCCGGGCAGCCGAGCCCCCGCAACACTCCCAAGTTTTGTTGACGGATAAGCCCCCACCAGCGTCGATCGGATTCTTCGCGATGGACGGACTCCAGCCAAATTTCCATGATGATCGACCATCTTCTAGACTTCGCCCAGACTCCTACGGGAGCCGGACCTCGTCCCCAACTCCGGCTGCAGGCAGACTTCGTCCGGACTCCTACAGGAGCCGGACTCCGCCCATAACTCCAATTGCAGGTAGACTCTGCCCGGACTCCTACGGGAGCCGGACCTCGTCCCCAACTTTGGCTGTAGGAAGACTCCGCCCGGACTCTTACGGGAGCCGAACCTCGTCTCCAACTCTGATCGCAGTAAGACTCTGCCCAGACTCCTACGGGAGCCGGACCTCATCCCCGACTCCGGCTGCAGGCAGACTTCATCCGGACTCGTACGGGAGCCGGACTCCGCCCATGACTCCAATTGCAGGTAGACTTCGTCAGAACTCCTACGGGAGCCGGACTTCGCCCCCAACTCCAATTGCAAGTAGACTCTGCCTGGACTCCTACGGGAGTCGGACCTCGTCCCCAACTCCAGCTGCAGGAAGACTCCGCCCGGACTCCTACGAGAGCCGGACCTCATCCCCAACTCTGGTCGCAGTAAGACTCTGCCCGGACTCCTACAGGAGCCGGACCTCGTCCCCGACTCCGGCTGTAGGCAGACTTCGTCCGGACTCCTATGGGAGCCAGACTCCGTCCATGACTCCAATTGCAGGTAGACTTCATCCGGACTCCTACGGGAGACAGACTTCGCCCCCAACTCCAATTGCAGGTAGACTCTGCCCGGACTCCTATGGGAGCCGGACCTCGTCCCCGACTCCGGCTGCAGGCAGACTTCGTTCGGACTCCTACGGGAGTCAGACTCTGCCCACGACTCCAATTGCAGGTAGACTTCATCCAGACTCCTATGGGAGCCAGACTTCGCCCCCAACTTTAATTGCAGGTAGACTTCACCCGGACTCCTACGGGATCCAGATCTCGTCTCCGACTCCGACCGCAGGAAGACTCCATCCGAACTTCATCCCCGACCTCAACTGCTGGAAAGCTTCGCCCGGACTCCTACGAGAGCCGGGCTCCATCCCCGACCTCAACTGCTGGTAAACTTCGTCCGGACTCCTAAGGGAGTCGGACTTCGCCCCTGACTTTGATTGCAGGTAGACTTCGCCCGAACTCCTACGGGAGCCAGATCTTGTCTCTGACTCCAACTGCGGGAAGACTCCGTCCGGACTCCCACGGGAGCCGGACCTCGTCCTTGACTTTGACTGAAGGAAGACTTCGTCCAGACTCCTACGAGAGCCGGACTCCGAGCTCCTCTCAGACGGGTAACTAGCCACCTCTCTCCACTAGATACTCCAGCCGGACTTCGACCGACAGGCCTGGACCCTCTAGCAGGCCACAGCATTTTTATGGAGATCGTACTTCAACCGAACTTCGGTCGACAGGCCTGGACCCTCTAGCAGGCCACAGCAATGGCCACGACTCTGCTCCACTTCCTGCGATGGATTCCGCGTGGCTCCATCACTCCCTGGCGGGCCGCAGTAACAGCCATGACTCTGCTCCACTTCCTGCGATGGATTCTGCATGGCTCCATCACTCCCTGGCAGACCACAATAATGGCTACGATCCTGCTCCACTTCCTGCGACGGATACCACGCAATTCCTCCATCCTCTGGCAAGTCACGACAACGGATGCCACTCCACTCCCCGCGACAGACTCCACGTGGCATGTCCCGGTGATAGCCATGATTCCACTCCACTACTCTTCGCAACAAACTCCTCCTGACCATGGGCAGCCCACTGCCAGACGGTTACAAACATCGCTATCAGTCTATTGCTCCCTCCGCCTATAAAAGGGGGACCCCAGATATGTTATTCTCTAAGCTCTCATTTCTTACCTAAAAACTCTGCTAAAATTTTCGTTCGAGCACTCCATTCTTGTTGAGGCAGAGAACTGACTTGAGCGTCGGAGGGTCTTGCCGGAGCAACCCCACCTCCGATTTAGACTTCTTTTGCAGGTCCCGACGGCGACCGCGACTCCCTCGACACCAACTTCTCCGGCGTAGGCGAATTTTTGCACCAACAGGTACTAAATTGAGATCAGATCTCAATACCTTTGTGCAAGTAGCAATCCACCATGATTGATGATCCAGATAATCTAATGAGATCCTCATCGAGCCGTACATGCATCTGACCTCCACAGATACCCGCACGAGGTTCTTTGCCCAATCAGAGGTTGTCGAAGTCATCGGGGGTGCTAGCTCCCTTGCAAACTTCCACTCCTGATAGCTGATCCATCACCTTCTTCGAATCTCTCGGACTCCTCCAGAGATGAAAAAAGATGTTTTAGGAGGAAGAAGAGAAGGTAGAAGATGGGAAGGGGAGAAAACAATTTTTTTCTCTTTTCTCTCTTCTAAAAACCCCAAACACCCAAACCGTAGAACCCTAGGGTTTTCTATCAGCCAAAGGAGTTGCCAACAACCTTTTATGCATGCTTTAATTTTTCCTCTCAGATACTTGGTGAAAAACACTTTCTCATCATGAAAAATCTTCATGGATCATGCCAAAAATAGAAATCCATTTATGCTTGTCGCCTAAAAGTGGATAGGGATCGTCCATATCTAATAAGAAATCAAATCAAGATGAGATTAGATTCCAACTTGAATTCAAATCAAATTTGAATTCAAACTTGAACTAACCTCCATCCATATCCACTTGGGCATTGAGAGGGGGTGAGAAACAATGTTTGGCATAAGAAAACTTTACACAAAAACAATTTGAGCATGAAGAAAAGTCAGCATCCAGAATAGTGTGGTGCAAGGGAGAAAGGGTGCATTCTTATCTGGACTCTAAGTTTCCTTATTTGATCCCTAACTAAATCATATTTGGTGAGACCCAAATAAATAAGTAAATCCAATCCAATTAGACACCTAATTTCCTTAATCAAATTCTAATCAAATTAGGATTTAATTGATTTCAAGTCTTGATCAAATCAGGAACTAATCTCCCTTGCAATCGGGCTAAAACCAATTCAATTCAAAGTGAATCACATTCAATTAGACTTGATCCAAACTTTACTACTCAATCAAATTAAGCCAATTAATAATCTAATTACTAAGTAATCCTCCAATAATTTACTAATCATTAGCAAATTATATTATTATAATTTTTGTGTAGGGTTAATCATCAATCAAATTGATGATTTTACCCATCAACGATTCATAATCCTTAATCAGCCACCTAATTAGATAAGAATCTCTTTTGTGTGTGATCCTATTGATTTTATTCTATCTGATAATGAGATATACTATGATCCCTATCATAATATCATCGAAACTCTTTTCAATGGATCAGAATAATTCTAATTCTATCCTTCAAGAATTATCAATCATTAAGATGACGTTCGATAAGTCTCACAATCCACCAGTGATATCTAGTAGTATGTAGTGATAATCCAATAAAATAAAAGTATTGAACCTCTAGATGCAGTTATCGTATAGTCTGATTCTTCTATCGTGAGTCCTGACAGGATGCAGATTAAGAATAACTCATCAAACCCTTTCATTCATCATATGCCAAATTCAATTGACTCGAGTCCACGTGAAACCTTATAGAAATTCTTTTTCATCATTGACCACCATGGCTATGGATTTTAAGACTCAATTTCATGAACCGTTTAAGACCTCTCTCTGTCTATCAGGATCGACAGATCCCATATTGATGCACACCTATTTCTACAATGGATCTACTATAGCCAACATATATTGTAAGGTTCTGAATGGCTAGACAATCAAGTGATTGTATAGTCAAACTATAGCAACCCCACTATAAGCAATCGAGGCACCTTAGATCAAAAAACTATCTACACTACTGTAGCTATGAGTAAGTCACTGACGAGTGAATAGTCATCCTAGTGACTTCTTGTGTTGGTTACACTCAGTACCAGTTATTCTCTAACAACCACTTGCACTCTTACTCCAGTGTCCCTATATTGCAGACTAGAGATTCATCTATCCAAAGAAAGCGATCTGTACACCAATCTATCTGGATCAATCATCATCCTCAGGATGATCCTATGATCAAAAATAATTTAAGAATTAACCACTAGTAATATGTGTCTCAAATTTTCAACTCTTTAAGAATATGTGTCATTATCCGTTAATTTCTCGGATGATTCATAGATACAATTAAGGTATACATAACATGAATGAAAAAGTAATCTAAATTTTATTAATTTAAAATTTTAATTATAAACTTGTGCTCCAGAAGTGTACATGTGTCAACCAATCTGACTTTTAGGGCACATATCTAACAAACTCCTACTTGACCTAAAGTCAATTGGCCACAAACCTAAGCCCCATCTTCTTAAGATGAGCTTCAATTTTCTGTTGGCTCAGCGGCTTGGTCAGTGGGTCAGGCACATTCTTAGTGGAGTTGATGCTCTGCATCTCGATGAACTTCTCGAGATATTCGCGAATCAAGTAAAGCCACCGCTCGATGTACTTGGACTTCTAGTGAGACCTTAGTTTTTTAGCGACTGCTATAGCACCATTGTTGTTGTAGAAGAGTGGAACGATATCTAATGGCATCACACCCAATTTTGCAACAAACTTTTGTAACTAGAATTGTTCTTTTGCCGCCTCTGATGCGATGATGTACTCTATCTCTATAAGAAAATCCATAATGATCGATTGCTTGAAATTCTTTCAGTTAATCGCTCCACCATCATACAGGAATATAAAATTTAATGTAGACTTTCTATCATCAATGTCAGACATAAAGTCTACATCTGTGTATTCCTGTATCCGCAAGTCTCTTCCTTCAAAGATCAAAAAGAGATCTTGAGTCCTTCTCAAGTACTTAAGAATATTCTTCACAGTAATTCAGTACTTCTTACTTAGATTCGACTGATATCTGCTTGTGACACTCACAGCAAAAGCTATATCAGATCGTGTACATAGCATAGCATACATAAGGCTCCCTATAGCTAAAGCATAAGAGATTTTGCTCATGTACCGAATCTCCTCAAGTATGCTAGAGCGTATTTTCTTGGAGAGATGAATTCCATGCCTAAGAAAAAGCAGACTCCTCTTAGAATTCTTCATGCTGAACCACTTCAACACTTTCTCTATATACAGTTGCTATGACAAACTTAGCATCCTTTTAGGTCTATCTCTATAAATCTTTATTCTCAGAATATAGGATGCTTCTTCAAGATCTTTTATGAAGAACTCTTTGGACAACCATACTTTTATAGAAGTCAACATGGGATATCATTTTCAATCAGAAGGATATCATCCATGAACAATACGAAGAACGTAACAGCACTCCCATTAACCTTCTTAAACATACACGATTCTTCTCGTTCTTGATGAAACCAAACGATTAGATCATATCATTGAAATGAGTATTCTAACTCTGAGACATTTGCTTTAGTCCATAAATAGATCTTTACAACCTACAAATCTTATGATCTTCATCACTGGATGTGAAATCCAGATGTTGCTCCATATAGATATCTTCTTCAAGATATCCATTTAGAAAGACAGTTTTCATATCCATCTACCAAATCTCATAGTCATAAGCTGCTGCAACAGTAAGCAGTATTTGAATGAATTTTAGCATGACTACTAATAAAAAGATCTCCTGATAGTCAATACCTTCATACTGACTATAACCTTTAGCCATAAGCCTTACTTTAAAGGTCTCCACCTTTCCATCTAAATCAATCTTTCTCTTAAAGATCTATTTACACCCAATAGAAATTATTTTTATTAGTGGATCTAGTAAGATCCAGACCTAATTAGTATATATTGAGTCAATCTCTGACCTCATCGCTTCTAACCATTTTTCAGAGTCAATGTCTGACATCATTTCATCATAGATTTTAGGACCATCAATATGATCTATATCACCCACAAGGAACATTTCCTCTATATCATCTTCCAGCATGCCCATGTATCTTTCTAGAGAATTTGTGATCCTATGGGATCTACAAGGTAGAATAGATTCCTTAGGCTCTATGGCTCGTTGCTCTTCAGAGATACTCTCTTCGAGCTGAATTTTTCTCTCACTATCTCCATCTTGGATAAACTTCTTTTTCAAGAATTTGGTATGCCATCTCACAATCACATTGTGATCCTCTGAAAAATAAAAATAATATCTCAAAAATTCTTTTGGATACCTTATAAAATGAGCTCTCATAGACCTAGTCTCTAACTTATCCGTTTGTTGCCGTTGGACATAGGCTGAACATCCCCAAAGTCTAAGATAACCAAAATTCAATTTCTTACTATTCCATATCTTATATGGAGTGGTAGGAATGAATTTAGAAAGAATCCTATTGATTAAGTAATTGACAGTTATTAAAGCATATCCTCAAAGAAATAAAGGAAGGTTGGTGAAGCTCATCATGAATCAGACTATATCCAATAAGGTTTGATTTCTTCATTCTAAAATTTTATTGAGCTGAGGCATTCCAAATAAAGTCCATTAAGAGAGAAAACCATTTTCTTTGAGGTAATCGATAAATTCTTTACTTAGATATTTTTTTTCTCGATCTGATCAAAGTATCTTAAGTAATTTTTCAGTTGGCTTCTCTACCTCACATCTGAATTTTTTGAATCTTTCAAAAACTTCAAATTTGTGTCTCATAAGAAACACATATCTATACCAAAAAAAATTATTGTTAAAAGTGATAAAGTAGAGATAACCTCCTCCGATCGACACATCAAATGGACTGCACACATCAGTATGCACTAAAGCCAGTACCTCAGTGGTCCTTTCCCTATGTCCTACAAAGGGTAGCTTGATCATTTTTTTCTTGAAGACAAGACCTATAGACTAAAATCGACTCATCCGAGAATGAATCTAAAAGATCATCTTTCATCAGTCTATTAATCTTTTTTTCTTCAATATGACCTAGTCTAAGATGCCACATATACTTTAGGTTAACCTCATCTTAAGAGATCCAACGGTACTCACAGCTTACTCAGATAAATTGACTGATTCATCTAAATTAATACACAAATAATAGAGACTATTGATTAAATGACCACGTGCAACCATTTTATTTTCTAAATAAATGGTGCAATGGTCCTTATTGAAACTGATTTCATAATTGTCCTATGCTAAATATAAAAAAGAAATAAATTTTTTTCTTGCATCAGACACACAGTAACAGTCCCTCAGTTCTAGATAAAAATCAGATGGTAGTCGAAGAAGATAGAATCCCATGACTACGACAGCAACTTTTGCTCCGTTGCCTCCATGTCGGGTCATTTCTCCTAGCCTCAACCTTTTATATTTCTTAAGATCCTACATTGAAGTGTACAGGTGTACACTAGAACCAGAGTCTATTATCCAACTAATAGTAGAAGAAATCATTAGATTAGTCTCCATCATAAGCAGATCCGACATACCTTCTAAAGGTGTGTCCCTTGAACCTTTCAAGGTCCCTATCAACATTCCTATTTACTTAGAACTCAAAAATATTTTTTAAGTCCCTTAGCCAATTCTTAAGTAGGAATCAGATAATTGGTTGATTAAGATGCGGGTTAGACAATTAGAGACAGACAATTTTCTGTGGAGAGAAGAAATTTCTAGTTAGACTTTTATAATTGATAATTAGTTTACTTTAAAAAATTTATTTCAAAAACAAACTTAGCTCCCACTAATTTATTGGAGCTTCCATTATTTCTATGGATCTTAAAACTCCTCGAGTTAGAAAGCAGAAATCCTTCACAAGTTAAGGTTCCTAGCAAGTACTATAGTCCCATCGATTGGTACACCAACTCACCTGACAGATCTTAGTGAATGTGTCAATCAATAGATGGATAACTCTTATCCAATACTTCTCAAGCAAATTATAATAGACTTTGGATCTCTAAGTCTTAAGACCTCATGTGATAGATCTTGACCTCATTCTTTAATTAAGTCAGACCCACCATTGAGTGAGAGTGAAGCCATCATTGGATCCTCATCTGATAGATTTTGGGTCCAACCCCATCTCCACTCCATATTTAGAGTGGTTGCTTCTCTCTTGATGCAACCGAACCACTGTATATAGTCGAGAATAGTCAACATCGAAGAGGATATGGCACACTACAATGGTGGAAGACCCCTCGACTTAATATTGTTGAGAAGGTTTTAATTTAGGTCTCTTCTTTAATTAGTCATAACGGTTATGACTAACCTAGTGGCATGGGCTAGCTCGAGTTCAACAAGTAACCTAATACAAAGCTAATCTTCCAAAATAGCCAGATAAGTTAAGATGTGTGAGGGATCCCTCCATTGCTTTTTTTAAACACCAACAAATTGGTCAAGTCAGACAACGAAATCAATTAAAGAACCATCATCTATTACATACCTTAAATATCAAATTGGTTAATTAGAATCAATCACGTTAGCCTATTGACCAAGGCTCGAACCACTGAGCCGAATTAGATCTTAAGTTGATCGATAACATATGACTGTCAATCGATCTAACCAAACTATAACTATTTGGATTGATCATAAGCACAATTGATCCCTTCCTAATCAATGTTTGATTTGATTTGATCAACCACTCAAACTAGACCTAGTTAAGCTACCCACACCCTAAACCCATGTATTATGAAATTGACTTAGATCTTCAATTCTCAATTTTTAAATCGATTTAATTTCATTTCTTAATCTTAATTAAGTCCATGGGTCATAATTAGATATCTAAATAATTTAGACTTAATTGTATCATATACATAATTTTTCAAAATTTTTTGCTCACCCTCGAGTCGACTTGCCTTAGACTCAAGTCAACTCATCATAGTGAGTCGGCTCGACTCAGAGCCTGAGTTGGCTCGCTGTGATGAAAAGAAACCCTGTTATCTAGCCTATAGAACTTGAGTCAGCTCATCTACAAATCGAGCTAGCTCCATAAGGTCTCAAGTCAACTTCAATGAAAAAGGAGTCGGCTCGTCAGGGACTCGAGTCGACTCGAATAGAACTTGACTCCACAGGCATACCAGCAGCAGGTTTCATAATTATTTTGCAAACCATGTATAATAAAATTTTTAATTAAAAATTAAAATACTTTTAAAACCTAAATAACTTAATCATGCATCAAAATCTAGAGTTTTTGGATCTAGAGTTTTGCAGAAAATAAGTTTCAGATCTACAAACTATATATCGCATATATCATTTTAGATCTAAAACAGAAATAAAAATACATATTTAATACATGAATATTTTTTTTTTGCAATTCTTCTTCAAAAGATGTAACTACATAGCACCTCTACACATCATAAGAAAAATCTATTGATTGAGCAAGAGAGGGACTTTAATCCCTACTTCTTCTTATGATCGGACGGCTAGGTGCTAAACCCACTCAGAGTATTTGCCTACTCAGACAATCAACTAAACTACATATCATATATGTATAAAAGAATAGAATCATCATTACATGTTTCAAATTAGATTTGATCTGATCATTAAATCTAATTGTAGATCTAATCATGCATCTCATGCAATAATAGACCAAGCATACATCTAATGCATCAATTAAAAATCAGATATAAACATATAATATAGATCTAATCTAATTACATCACATATAACATAGATCTATCATGATCCTTGACAAAACACATCACATGCATTACTTTAAATTTTAGATCTAATAATCAGGATTTTAGATCTAAAATCGAATGTGAAATGACAATCTATGGCTCTGATACCACTTGAAGGATGTTGCACATCCAATGTCATGCATGCAAAAATTTCAGTATGCAAATTTTTAATGTTTAAAAATTAGAAATGCAGTAAAATTAAAATTAGATATAGATCAAACTATTTAATCTGTATAGCATGCATGTAGTAGATCTAATCTACTGCTTATCCTGAGATTGATCACATGCTTGTAGTGCTGAAGTTAAAAATAGATTTTACATAGATACTAAATTGAAATTAGCTCTCAATACCTTTGTGCAAATAGCAATCCATCATGATTGATGATCCAGATAATCTGATAAGGTCCTCATCAAGCCACACATACATCCGACCTCCACAGATATCCACACGAAGTCTTTTATCTAATTAAAGATTGTCGAAGTCATCAGGGTGCTAGCTCCTTTGCAGACTTCCACTCCTGATGGCTGATCCGTCACCTTTTTCGGATCTCTCAAACTTTTCCAGAGATGATGTTCTTAGGAGGAAGAAAAAAAGATAGAAGATGGGAAGGGGAGAAAATAATTTTTCTCTCTTTTCTCTCTTCTAAAAACCCCAAACACCTAAACCCTAGTACCCTAGGGTTTCCTACCGGCCAAAAGGAGTCGCCCACAACCTTTTATGCATGCCTTAATTTTTCCTCTTAGATACTCGACGAAAAATACTTTCTCACCATGAAAAACCTTCATGGATCATGCCAAAAATAGAAATCAATTTATGGTTGTTGCCTAAAAGTGGATAGGAATCATCCTTATCTAATAAAGAATCAAATCAAGATGAGATTAGGTTCCAACTTGAATTCAAATCAAATTTGAATTCAAACTTGAACCAACTTCCATCCATATCCACTTGGGCATTGAGAGAGGGCGAGAAACAATGTTTGGCATGGAAAAGCTTCACACAAAAACAATTTTAGCATGAAGAAAAGTCGGCATCCAGAATAGGGTGGCGCAAGGGAGAAAGAGTCCATTCTTATCTGGAGTCTAGGTTTCCTTATTTGATCCCTAACCAAATCATATTTGGTTAGACCCAAATAAATAGATAAACCTAATCTAATTAGATACCTAATTGCCTTAATCAAATCCTAATCAAATTAGGATTTAATTGATTTCAAGTCCTGATCAAATCAGGAACTAATCTTCCTTACAATCGGGCTAAACCCAGTTTAAATCAAACTGAATCCCATGCAATTAGACTGGATCCAAACTTTATTACTTAATCAAATTAAGTTAATTAGTAATCTAATTACTAATTAATTCTCCAATAATTTACTAACCATTAGCAAATTATATTATTATAATTTTTTCAAGGGATTAATCATCAATCAAATTGATGATTTTATCCATCAACTATTTACAATCGTTAATCAGTCATCTAATCAGATAAGAACCATTTTTGTGTGTGATCCTGTAGGTTCTATTATATCTGATAGTGAGATGTACTGTGATCCATATAATAATATCATCGAAACTCTTTTCGATGGATCAAAATAATTTCAATTCTGTCCTTCGAGGGTCATCGATCATCAAGATAACGTCTGATGAGTCTCACAATTCATCAGTGACATCTAGCAATATATAGTAGCAATCTAGTAGAATAAAAGTATTGAACTTCTAGGTACAGTTACTATATAATCTGATTCTTTTATCGTGAGTCCCAACAGGATGCAGATCAAGGATAACTCATCAAATCCGTTCATCTGTCATATGCCAGATTCAATTGACTCCAGTCCATATGAAACTTTATAGAAATTTTTTTTCATCATTCATCTACCATGGTCATGAATTTTAGGACTCAATCTCATGAACCGCATAAGATCTCTTCCTATCTATCAAGATCGACAGATCCCATATTGGTGCACACTTATTCCTACAATGGATCTATTGTAGCCAACATACACCATAAAATTCTAAATGGCTAGGAAACCAAGTGATAGCAATCCTATCGAGGCATCTCAGGCCAAAAAATTATCCACACCACCGTAGCTATAAGTTACTAATGAGTGAATAGCACATCCTAGTGACTTCTCTAACAATTACTTACACTCTCACTCTAGTGTCCTATACTGCAGACTCAAGATTTATCTGCCAAAAGAAAGCGATCTGTGTACCAATTTATCTAGATCAATCATCATCTTCATGATAATCCTATGATCGAAAGTAATTTAAAAATTAACCACTAATGACACATGCTTAAAATTTTTAATTTTTTGAAAATACGTATCATCATCCATTAATTTTTTAGATGATTCATAAATACAATTAAAATATACATAATATGAATGAAAAAGTAATCTAAATTTTATTAATTTAAAAATTTAATGATAAAATTATGCTTCAGAAATGTACATGTATCAGCCAATCTAGCTTCTAGGATATACATTTAACACGATAGTTGCTAGGGTTGGTGGCAGTGCTGAAGCAACTATCGAGTGAGGTTGATGATGAAAAGGAGTCCAAAGCGATGGTTCTAGGCAATAGGATTGAAGCAGAGCTATGGCGGTGTGCAATAAGAAAGATGGGATGGGGCTTAAAAATGAAAGATGAGTTGGAAAAGTAGAGCAGTAGCTTGGAGGGACTATAGAGCAATGGGGGCTAGGATCAAGGTGGCCACAATGGGAGGTCAACAATGAGAGTTATGAAAAATGGCATGATATCCAAAAAAATCGATCATGTCAACCCAATATCCAAAAAACACTAAACATTAAAAAATATTTTTAGAGAATTGTAAGAAGAAAATAATATGAAAGAAAAAATATAGGAGGACAAAATAAATTTATTTAAAAAAATAAAAGCCAAAATTGTTTGGCTCCTTCTCATGAAGATGCTTCACATACAAAAAGAATTCTCTCCTACCCCAAACACATACCACCAAAACTCTTCCAACTCTGTTCACATAACTCTCTCCACCTATTTATAAAACCATACTTCTCCCCCACTACAAACAAAAACATCACCTCTCCTATTAAAAGACCAAAAAACTAACTAAAATAAGCTAGCACTATAAGATAAAGTATTCCAACTAAAATTGAAATAAGAAAAAAAACATAATCTAGAAATAGAATCCTTGTACAGATGAGATAAACAATTGACTGCCAATACTCTACCTCGTTGTGAAGTCCATTCTGACAATATCGAGCTGGTTAATATTGTGAAATACTATAGTAGCTATTGCCATCATTGCTATAGTAATAGTGACATATAACAACTTACCCAACTAATAATTGACTAGCGGACCTCCATTGTTGGCTAGAATAATAATTCTTTCACTAGCTCTTTTTCTTTTTATGCATATCCTAAAATCAACAATATCCTCTAATACTTCCTCTCAACACTGACTCTACGATCACTAAACCAAGATTCCATAGAATATCCAGCTTATCCTAAGAAATATTAAGTTATCGGTTATAGACACCGCCTACCAAGACATTGGCCATTACCCACACACCTATGAAATCAATAATAAACTTTGGCTATATTCATATACCTCTAGTTGAGCAGCTCCATGAATCTGCATGCAATTGCCTTCTTCGTGAGAAATCAATTCCTTGTACATAAGTCTTCAATAGTTTGAACTTTGGAGTAGCTTCAATATTAACTAATATACATAAAATCTTATCGAATACCAAGGTGCAACATGAATTATCACCATTAAGCATGTCTTCTTACTGCTTAATCTCCAAAACTACTTCAAAATTAATCAACTTTTCATTCTCATAATAAACTAAATCTCTATAAAAAATATTCATATCTTGGATAGTTTTGATACAAAACTCTTCTATAGGATATGATTCTTCAATATAAATTTATATGATTGGTGATGGGACCAGATCTAGGGTTTCAGGGTTAGATCTTGAAACTTTTTCAAGATCAAACAGCGGAATACCAAAAGAAATTAAAATTTATCTTGTAAAATTAGAGAATCTCTAGATCTAAGATCCTATTACATAATTATTATATAAAATTAAATCAAAAATTAAAATATAAAGAGCAAGAACTACATGTTGATCATATCAACATGTTTCTATACTACATCTAATGTATGTAAAATATAATATATCAGATCTATTACTTTGCAAGTTAGACATTCTAACTTTGCTGATCCGAACTTGAGGATGATGTTATGAGTCGCACACGCATCCAGCCTCTAGGAGTCATCCACACGAGCCCACAAATTACGATCAGAAGTCCTGGTCTAGAAAATCAGCACAGTATGCTAGTACTGCGCTGATCCTTCTTCGATGGTCGATCAGATGCCTCCTTCTTCTTGACTTGGACTCTTCCAAAGATGAAAAGTAGGAGAAAAAGTTTTAGATAAGACACTCTCAGAAAACTTACAGATGGAGGAAGGGAAGAGATGAACCCAGCAACTCTAGAAGAAGACCCTCTTTTTCTTCTCTTTGCTCTAACCCAGCACCTAGTTTTGTGTCTATTAGATCTCCACGCCCCAAGACTCTTTCTCCTTGATTTTTGGATGCCCCAAAGGTCTCTCAATGCTCTATAATCCATAAAAATTTTATGAAGAAATTTATTTTAAATAGAGAGATATGAAAAGTCCTTATCTTGGTCAAATATCTAGTCAAGGATTATCCAAACAAGGCAAGACAAGGGGCGTCCAACTCTTGGGCGTCCCCTCCTTTTTCTGCTGTGGACCACCTGTAAAGGGCGCATATTATGTGTTATAAAAGTCATGAAAATCTCAAAAAAAATATGAGTAAAATTAGTGCCATAAGGAAAGAGTTTTGATTTCCTAAAACTCTATCTCATAGAATCTGAAATCTAAACTAATTCCTACTTTGACTTGATCCATAACCACATTCCATGTAAGAGAGAAAGAGAAGAAAGTTTTGGACATACGTGAAGACCTGGGAGAGAGGATTTTGTCGCATAAAATAAGAGAGAGTGAGCATGGGATAAGAGAGAGTAGGCGTGGGGGGCTAAGGTGGCGCAAGGTAGAATCTTAGTCTTACTAGGATTCAATCTATGACTTGTTCAAATTTGGTTTCTCAAATCAAATCAAACCAAAATCAAATCAACCTAATTAAAATAGGTCTTAATCTAATTAAGATCCTAATTTAATCAGATTAAATTAGATTTAAATCTGATTTAATTTTTTAATTAAATTAGAAATTAGGTTGACCCAAATCTTATTTGAACTAGGACTAGTTTTTTTCTTACACTTGGCTTATCTAATAAACTAATTGAACTTAATCCAATCAAGCCCAAACTAAATCTAATTAAATTATATTCAATTAGACTTAATCTCAACCCATTGGCTTAATCAAATTAAACCAATTAGCAATCGAATTGCTAATCGATCCTCCTGCAACACTTGCACTAGGTTAAATGTCAATTATATTGATCGTTTAACCCTAGAATGATTCTTAATCGTTGATCAACCATCCGATTGGATCGTGAACTCTAATGTGTGTGACCTCATAGGTCCGAACCTAAGTCGGTAGCATAGAAATAAATTTCTGTACCAATCGAAGTGACCATCTAGCAATGGTACCTGACGATCGGATAGGTCAAATGTGTAGAACAACATCCTTAGCACCCATGCGGATATAGTTTCCATATAATTCATCTCCTTGACCAAAATGCTCATAGGACACCTCAGAGTTCAATTGTCAACTCTGATCAGGTTGTCCACATTGTATTTCAAAATATCAAATCCATCTGATGGATTATCCTGGTCAAGGTTTTGCTAAATTGAAATACAGTGACTCATTCTTCTCCAACTCTTGGAGTGGTCAATCCCATCTCGATCACACTCTGACTTCGCAAGTACTTGACTGTGCCCAGAAGCCTTCCGTCACTGAATTAGAAATTTAGTTAGTCCAGTACCAAAGCACAGTGAGTTGCTTGCAAGTCACTAAGGCGATCTCAGGTCTAAGGGACATTTATACCAATATCCCATCAGAGATATTCTCGACAGCAGAATGCTCTGGAGTTGGTCATGTTCAATGACGATATACCCTTACATCTCACCTGTATGCCATATCAATGTCTCCACACTCCTTGATTAAGAGGACAACCAACCCATATGGCCTACAGCGACCTATACTCGATAGAGGCTGTCGTCCTTATTAACAGCCTATCATTTGGTCGTGAACAGTTTTAAAGACTACTCGATAAATCTTCTCTTTATCGAACCTAAATAGTCCTAAGGACTTCATCACAACAACGGAGTTCATTAGAAGATGAGAACTTGTGATGAAAATATCAAAAATATATTTTATTTATTAACACATCAATTACAATAAAAGGTTGCTCAACCGTCAACAGATTGACGATTGACTTTTGGGACATATTTCTCAATAATTAGATCCACCGTAGGATCCCTTGACTTTTCATAAGCGATTTTAGAATAACTGATTATTCAAACACAGTCTTTTCTAAAGTTGATAGAAAATCCATGTGATCAAGCTCCTTCTGCTATAAATTTTCTTCTGAACTTAGCTGATTTTTGAGCTAATCATTTGGCTATGCTCTAAGTCTTCCAATCTTGAGCTATCCTCGAACTGACTGAACTCCCTTTATTTTAAATCTTTATTTTTAAATCAATTTTATTTTTCTTTCAAATTTTTAGGGAAGCTTGGGAATAAAATCCAATATTCAGGTAATTTTTGTTTATAATGTTCCATCTTACTAGAACTTGAGTGGATGGCAACGAGAATATCCTACACTCTCTTTAGCTCTTATTTATCCTAGATATGGATATAATTTTCATTATTAATTGAAACTTGAATAATCCAAATAACCTTCCAAGATTTTAGATTCAACTTCTTTTTGAAAACCATATTATACATAGCATCTATTAACATCGATCATCTCTAACACTTCTAAGATATCTCATAAATCTTGTCCCATCAAATAAGACTTGGCAATAGACTTCCACATTAGATGATAGGTATTGTTCAATTTATAGAGAGAAGTGGGAGTAGTAAAAATAATCATATTGATGTTCATGAAGTCAGATATATTGAACTATTGAGAAAAATAGTAGGAGCATCAGCCATCATAATTCACCTCTTGAATCACCAAAATAAGAATCCACATGCTTGCACTGCTAAATGGTTGAAAGCTTTTCAACTACACCAAGCAATGAACACTAGAACTACCAATAGTCAAATTGCTCTTCTCAAAACTACGCTTCAGATAAATTTGATCAAAGCCACGCACTGCTTGTCTATACTTCAATCTTACTATGATGCGTAAAACGATATGCTATACAGAGTAAATTGATAGTGCTAGTATAATATCTAGAAAAAAAACCAAACATGAAAAAAATATTTGTAAAGAATAGCGAGAAGATAATAATAATGGAAAAAAATTAAGGAGAAAAATAAATTTATTCAAAAAAACCAAAATAATATGTTTGGCTCCCTGTGACAAAAAAGTATGACTAAAGATGCTTTATATACGAAAAGAATTTTTTTCCCAATAATGTCCTCCCAAAACTCTCCCTAATTCTATTCACACAACTCTCCCCATATTTGTAGAACCACATCTTCTCTTCCACTACAAGATAAAAGCATCATTATCTTCTACTAAAAGACAAAAAAATCTAATTAAAATAGACTAGCACTAAAAGATAAACTATTTGATATAAGAAATAAAAATACTCTAGAAATAAAATCCTAAGATAAGTAAAACAAACAACGGACTTCTAAGACAAGCGGGGTTTAGCAAGAGGCAACAGGAAAAAAAATAAGTTGTGATTTAAAGTAGAGGGTGACAAGGATATGAGCAAAAGGCAATGCAAGATGTGGCAATAGCAAGGGAGATGGAGCATCAGCAGGCTATGATGCAGAAGAGGGATCATGAAAGCTTGAGGTGGCGCTGAAGAAGGACAATGCTGCAGTGGAGGTGGAAGAAAGCATCAGTTGAAAAAAAAAGAGTCAATTGTTCGGTAGTAGATAGGCAAAAAGAGAGACAAAAAGGTAGGTTGGGGAAAAGAATTATATGGTCAGGTAGGATTGAATCCCCTACTTTGATATCTTGCAAACTTGAGAATTAAAGACTAAAATATATTCAAATTTTCAATAACATATATATATATATATATATATGTGTGTGTGTGTGTGTGTGTGTGTGTGATTTACAAGATCGCATGGTTATCGTCATAGAAACGTTCTATTCTTATGGAGGAGCATCCCAATCGTATGATTATAGCCACAGAAATATTCTGCTTCTAAGGGTTTGTTTGGAAAGGATATAAATGGCCTAAATCCTACAGCATCCTGGATCCTATGAGTAAAAATCTTGTTTCCTTTCCTAGACCTTATTTGGATGATTGAACTATGGAATGCAAAGAATTGAAACCGGCTAATCCTATAGGAAAAAATGAAACCTCAAACAGTTCTTTTATTTCTTCGATTATCAAGCTCTCGTTCGTGACCCATCTTATTTGCAACGATCCTCATCATTTCTTCAATCACCCACCTCACCCATGCCCTATCCCTCCTTCTCCCTCCACTCTTCTACCCTCTCGCTGCCTCCTTCCACACTACCCCACTCCCCTATCTCGCTGCCCTCTTCCTCCTCCTTATCACTACTACCACTGTCACTGCTACAATGCTCTTCTGCCATTCTCTCATCTCGTGGCCCTTGTGCCCAACTGTTGTTACAGCAACCCCCACCACTGTGGCCTCCGGAAGGCGCTCAAGTTCAACGTCTAGTTCCAAACCACGGAGGCCCTCTTCTCTCCTCCTAATGTTGTCACTACTACCACCATGTGGAAGGAGATTAATGCCCTCAACCAAAAGAAGGGCGGCAGGGGAACAATCTTAATGTGAAAGACAAAAATACCATATTGCATGATGGATATAAAGCTAAGCTTTGAGACCCACTCTTATCCATCATGTAGGCCTTTCTAAAGCTCAATGCCGATACCTAAGGTCTCCCCTAGGTGAGCCCTTTGGGAAGAAGAACTCTTCTAAGGAGCTAGTGCTGTTGCCAACATTCTAGCATTGTTAGGATAGGGGAAAGCGGTCGAAGCTCTTAGGAGCCAAATTTCCAATATGGAGAGCAGTCGTTGCTGCCATGAGTGGGTGGGGCCCTTGTTAGTTTGGCCACGAGAGGCGACAAGGGTGCCCAAGATGAACTCAAACGCGACATGGGCAGAGGAGGAGGAGGAGAGCCTGCAATTGTCGAAGGAAATAGATTGTTGGGTCGGAGGTGGGGGGGAAGGTGTTGGCTGTCAGAGCAGGCATCCTTCCAGTAGTGCCCTGATGGTGGCAATGAAAGAGGAGGGCAAGAGAAAGAGCTACGACTATGAAAGTGAGAAGAGGGAGGGTGATGGCAAAAGATCTTAATGGGGGAGCACTCACATATGGAGAAAGAATGCTAGTTAGTTTGAGAAAAATAGCAAGGATATTGTTAGAAAATACGCATTGAGATTTGGTCTACACTAAGCCTACAACGAGGTCCAAGACGACGAACGGAGTCCAATGAGCCCAAGAACAGCCGAAACAGAGTTCAGACGGCGAAGATACGTACAAAAGAAGCTCGGAGCAATAGCACGCCGCACGAGGTAGTGGTAGCATGCAGAGGCCGACAGCAGCATAGCTAATAAGATTGCGATGTTATCGTTAAGACACCGTACTTATCAAATTAATTCTGACTTCAACAGAAATTAAAAAAGACATAGAAAGTAGCGAGTCGGATCGAATCCACAGAGAAGGCAATATTCCGATTTCAAATCTTTGATTTTATAAAAAAAAATAAAATTTTGATGAAAGTAATTTAAGTCAAAAATTAAAAATTAAAAATATCAAAAATAAATCAGGTACTAAGATCTACTATTTAGATCCTATCTTCTACTTGTAATAAAAATAAAAATAGGAATTTAAAGTGTAAGAAAATAAATTTTGCATTAATTAGAATTAAAATTCAAGTATAAAAAATTAAATAAAATAATTAAATAAAATAAAAATAAAAATATAACAAAGATTTGAAGTTGATAAGTATAGTTTCGTCTGGAAGATGGTTGATGATCTCTCCTTCTTTCTTCGTACTCCGTAGAGTGAACTGACTTTGCTTCTTCTTCCCCTTGGATCTCTAAACTTATCTAATTTTTTTAAAATTTTTTTCTCATATTTTCATTAATTTTTTCTACTCTCTAGTCTTATTCCTGGATCTCCTATTTATAGGTAAATTTTTTATCTTTTCTGATAGCAAAAAGAATCCCAAAACACTTAGAAATCATATTATACCCATATGATTAATTTTGACCATTAGATTTCACTTGGACTACCTAGATCAGCCCAAAAAATAGTATTTAAATCCTTCTCTTAGTCGGAGATGATAATAGCTATTAGATCGAACTCCAGATTGATTCTGGATTGTTAGATTGTGCATTGGGTTTCCTATTTATTGTCGGAAACTACCACAGCCATTGGATCGAGTGATGGATTGAATTTCGACCGTTGGATCGTGCTAAAATTTTCTTCTTCTCAACCAGCAACAAATAGCAGCTGTTGGATCACGCACTAGATTAATCTCTGCCGTCCATTCACGAAAACTTTCTTCCATCCACCGTAGACCGCATCGTGCATCGTGAAGTATTTCCGATGGACTACGCCATTGAATCCATGGATCGAGCAGCCGGTCCACCGTGTACCGAAGGCTATCAAATTTATTTTTTAAGATATTTTGAGTTGATTTTCACTCCCATTTGTATTTGAAAAATTATAAATAATATGTATTAAATTTTTTATTATTTTTTTATTATTTTGATGCTTAAATTACTCAATTAACTCAATATCTATTTTTCATAAATATATTCTAATTTTATTTTTTTTAAAATTATTTATTTTTGTAAGAAAATCTAATTTATTTATGAAATTAAATTTTTTAGAAGATGTTAGGACCATAAATTATCAAAAATATCTAAAATAAATATAAAAATATATCACTAATCACATCCTCCAACTAAATTTTGCTCATCCTCGAATAAAAAAAAGATTTAGAATTAAGTACTGTTTAACTTATAGTTTCAAATTTTATCAAATAATTTTCAAAATAAATATTGATGTTCAGTAGAGTGTGAGTGAGATATGTCATTGGAATATTAATACTAATCAATATAAAAGTTAAACTAAGGATACTAAATTTTTTTTAAATTTTTCTAAATTATTTCTATCTTTATCTCCAAATCATTAACCTTCATATGGACAAGTATATTGTTACTTCCATCCTTCATTTATTGATAATTTTTTTTAATATTATACTGTTATTGAATGTCTTAACCTTTTAAGCTTTCTGTTTGACCCATGTAGTGAGTTTTCAGTCAATGACTCTCAAACCAGATGACTTTAGGGCACTAGGTATAAAATACCCCTCGAACTTACTTGCTCTAACCAAACAGGCTACGAGTTAAAACTAGCTTTATAATAAAACTTCTCTACCCTTCATACCTTTTGATGTGAAACTCAATGCTTGTTTAGGCAAAGAGGCTCGGTTACTCAACATAAAGTATTTGAAAACTCTTTATATATATATATATATATATATATATATATATATATATAAAGAAATGTATAATTATCCTACATAAGTCCATAAGAAGTAAACTTTTCTTTGATGCTGGTAAGAGAATTTAAAAATATTCAAAAAAAACTGTTTAAGTTCTAAACTAAACTTTTTATTAAGTTTTTTTAATACTTGATCACTCAATATCTTACAAACTCTCTAGTCTGTGCATCAATTTTTTTAAAAAAATACTTAATTTAACTTGACTCTTAAGTGTAATCAAGTTCTTAAATGCTAAATACTAACTTACTTGAGGACTTAAAAAAATTTTATTCTTTTCACCCAACTTAATGGACATTGTCTTCAATGGAGTAGAAAAATTGAAAGATACATGCAAAGAGAAAGAAAAGAAGAGATGTCACCTAATCCAGAAATCTTTTCAAAATTTGTTCTTCTCCAACTTAACCAATATTATCTTCAAATTGTATAAAAGATATTAAGACTCGATTAATCTCAACAAAATACAAAAGATATCAAAATGCAAAAGCTAAAAACTAAGTTGCCTCTCATGAAGCGCTAAGTTTATCATCTTCAGTCAGACCACTCTCTACTCTTTCACCTATCCTGTGTCGAATATTGGATTGATAAATTTTAATAATTTTATATTGCCAATCTCAGGAAGATAGCTTACAATAAATTTTAATATTTTATTATCAATCTTCAGAAAGTATTTCACATCCCCGTTCTTAACTAGTTTCATCTTTTCAATATTAAGAAGATAATTTATAAATCCATTCACAGACCCGAGTTTGTTGAGAATTTCTCCTATTTATTCTTCTAAAATACTTATGAATTGAGTTTTTGGATTAGGAGTTAAGTTCGACACAATGGGTATTGGAAGGATATCACTTGATTCTAAATATGCATACTCAGGTGTGACCAAGGATAATTTTAATTTTAGAGGAGGTGATTCTAAAGTAGAAGAACCGACTTTTAAGGCTGAAAGAAATAGTATTTTTGATTTATATATCTCAGATAACTCATCCGCTCTCTTCTCTTTATCTTTTTGACTTTGATCAATAACAATTTCAGGCTCAGGTTCTTCTATTGGATTAGTCTCAGTACTAACGTCTGCTTTCAAGTTCATATATTGGCTAGCATCAGTACTAGCCTCTTTCATCTGGTCTTGATATAGGTCCTTAAGAATCCTATCACTTTTAAGCTCAGAGATTACTTTATTATTTTTAAATTGAGGATTCTTAGATGGGACATTTGATTGATGACTAGGTCTAGGTGGTTGATGGGGGGTGGGTTGTTTTTGAAATTTGGTATTAGTTGGTTCGACAATTGGCCTAGTTTTCCCCTCATGAAAGACTCAGATAATTGACCTATTTGTGCTTCTAGCCTGATGAGTGATTGCTGTTGGATCATAATCATTTGTTGAAGTTGGGCAAACCTATCGTCAGCTAGATTGGTCTGTTGAGGAGGTAGGTATGAAAGCTGATTGTGATATGGTGGTTAGGTAGGCTGACTACACTGATCTCTATTGTAGGCATAATTCTGGTGTAGAGGCCTACTCTGAAAGTTTTGCACAGAAAGAATTTGAGTTTAAGCTTGAGTCTGTTGTGGTCTCCAAAAAAAATTGAGATGATTCCTCCAATCTTGGTTATATGTATTTAAGAATAGATCATTAACAAGCTTGAAGTAATCTTGAGCAGCTTAAACTTATTCTTGGATGAAAGATGAAAACTATGCAGTCATGGGATATTCACTCACATGATAGGCTGGGCTAGCATAAATAGAATAAATCTTCTGATAATTGAAAGGTGGTGTGTATTGCATAGGAGATTGTTGATTTAAGACTAGAAAGTAATCTATAAAAAGGTCGACTTTATCTAATTTTTAGACTATCAGGTTCAAATCAACCTTAAGACTAGAGTCTAAATATTTGATTTCATAGAATGATGGAAATATCAATAGATTATAGGTGGAAGGAATAAAATATTCCTTCATCTATCTAGGTAGTTCTCCAAGATTTCTAGCCATTTGATTATCAAGTTTAACATGGATCAGCCGTTCAATTTTAAAATTAGATTCAACTAGATCAGGGTATAGAGATCTCCTATCGTGCATGTATCAGTGCAAACCCTAATGTGTGTGGTTCAAATTTTTTTTTTTTTTTAAAAAAGGGTGTAAGAAAAGAGAAGAGAAAGAGAAAGAAGTTCTAAAGGTGAGAATCTTAAGAAAGTCCTAGTCTTAGAGACGATAGATAAGAGAAATTAGTTATGGTTAAGTGTTAATTGCAATCAAGTTAGCAATCAATTAAACCTAGATACCTACGGATTTCTTAAACCTAACAGTTCAATGTAAAGTGGCTAGGTCTAGATACAAATTGGGTTTGTTCTCACTTCCTTCAACAAGCCAAGTAAGAGGTAGAGTCATGGGGGTCCTCCTGTTGCTTGTCTTAGACACCAATTAGATTGGCTAGGTAAACTAACGGAACTAATTAAATAACCATGAGTCTACTTAACCTTAGCCTTTATAACCTCTTACCTTAGACACCAGTTTCAGAGGTGAGTCCAAACTTACTTTGCACTTGACTTTACCATAATATTCAAACTGAACTCAATTGATCCTAAGGGCCAATGTCTATTGACTTTTAATTAGGCTTGGTTTAATGAAGGATGCTGATTGGTTGTTTTTGGGCTAAGAAAGGATGATGCAATCTCTACCTTATCTTGTTAATGGATGTTGCCCTTAAGTTGATTTGAAATGAATATGCATAATCAATTTCAAACAAGAAATTCTATGCAACTAAATTAAATACATAAAACTGATCAAACTTGAAAGCTTATCTTATCTCTAACGATCATCAAAAGTAAATCTAAAATAATAAATACTTTTAAAGAATTAAGTTTCTACTCTTGTCATGTGACTTTTATTAGGTTTATATGGATGAATTTTAAGTTAATTTAAAAAAATAGTAATTAATACTAAAAAATAGTTAGGATTAGGGTTAGGATTGATCTCACTAAGCAAAATTAGAAGCTTTCTATCTTTTTTTGAATTTTTCTTTTTTTCTGCACAAAGATAAAAAAATCAAAAAAGTTAGTAAGCTATATTCACAAAAAAAATCAAAAATTAAAATTGATGCCTTCTCCAGCAATGGTGCCAAAAATTTGATAGGATCACGATGTTGTCGTTAAGACACCATGCTTATCAAATTAATTTTGACTTCAATAAAAATTAAAAAATACATAGAAAGTAGCGAGTCGGATCGAATCCACAAAGAAGACAGTATTTTGATTTCAAATCTTTGATTTTGTAAAAAAAAAATTGATGAAAGTAATTCAAGTCGGAAAATAAAAATTAAAAGTGTAAAAAATAAATCAAGTACTAAAATCTACTATTTAGATCCTAGCTTCTATTTGCAATAAAAATAAAAGACAGGAATTTAAAATGCAAGAAAATAAATTTTACATTAATTAGAATTAAAATTCAAGTATAAAAAATTAAAAAAAATAATATAAAATAAAAATAAAACTATAATAAGGATCTGAAGTTGATCAGCACAGCCTTGTCGCAAAGATGGTTGACGACCTTTCCTTCTTCCTTCATACTCCGTAGAGTGAACTAGCTTTTCTTCTTCTTTCCCTTGGGTTTCTAAACTTATCTAATTTTTTTAATTTTTTTTAAATTTTTACTAATTTTTTTTTGCTCTCTACTTTTATTCCCGAACTCCCTATTTATAGATAAATTTTTTACCTTTTTCTAGTAGCAAAAGGAGTCCCAAAACCTCTAGAAATCATATTATACACGTATGATTAATTCTGGCCATCGAATTTCACTTGGACCACCCAAATCAGCCCAAAAAATATTGTTTAAATCCTTCTCTCACTCAAGGATGATAATAGCCATTGGATCGAACTCCAGATTGATTCTAGATCATTGGATCACCCATTGGATTTCCTATTTATAGTTGGGAACTGCTACGACCGTCGGATCGAGCGATGGATTGAATTTCGACCGTCGGATCGTGCTAAAATTTTTTCTTCTCAATCGATAATGAACAGCAGCTGTTAGATCACGCATTAGATTAATCTCCACCATCCGTTCATAAAAACTTTCTTCCACCCATCGTAGGCCACATCGTGCACCGCGAAGCTTTTTTGATGGACCACACCATTGAATCCGTGGATCAAGCAGTCAGTTCACTGTGCACCGAAGGCTACAAAATTTATTTTTTAGGATATTTTGAGTTAATTTTTGCTCCGATTTGTGCCTGAAAAATTAAAAAAATATGCACTAAATTTTTTATTAATTTTTCATTATTTTAGTGCTTAAATTACTCAATTAAATTAACATCTATTTTTCATAAATATACTCTAATTTTATATTTTTTACAAAATTATCTATTTTTGCAAGAAAATCTAGTTGATTTATGAAATTAGGTTTTTAGAAGATGTTAGCACCATAAATTATCAAAAATATATAAAATAAATATAAAAATATACCACCTATCAATAGTCGGGCCTTACAGAGATGCGCACGTGCAGGCACACGTGGCCTAGTGCATAGGCGGGCCCAGCACGGGCACGCATGTCGGTCGGCCTAGTATGCATGCGGGTGTCTAGGCCAATGCCTGCATAGTCCATCATGGACCGTGGGATGCTAGGCGGTCCATGAAAGCTGCATAGACCGATCACACGGTCCACACGCAGTCCAGGAGAGTTTTTGCGTGATCCGACGATCCATGTCACATGCAGTCATGATCGGATAGTTGAAACTCAATCTAGACATGATCAGAGGCTATTTTGCATGATCGTATGGCTCTGGTGCGAGCCGGTCACGATTGGACAGCCATGGATGTTTCTAAGATTGATTGTGACTCTATATTCCAATTGTAACATTATTTCTAAAAGTCTGGAGCCTATATAATTCTGATTGACGAGCCATCAGTTGCATTGGATAGTTGGTGATGTTTTGGAGGTGCAAAAAGACTTTAAGAGAGATTTCAGAGAACTTTTATGAAAATTTTGCGACTTCTAATTGAGAAACTCTTGTACAAGGGTTGAGTAGTGAGTTCCTCTTGTATTGATTTTATTTTATTCTCTCATAGAGAAGCTTGTATGCCCTATGGAGATAGGTTTGAGGCCGATCCACGTATTTATATTATATTTTTTATTTTTATTTCTTCCTGCTACACCATGTGGTATCGGATCCTACACAACAATTAGTATCAGAGCAAGATGGTACCAGAACATAGGTTACGATGATGGTGATCGAGATAGAAGATGGAGAAGATAAGCATAATCAAGATAGAGATCAATAGGTTTGACGAAAAAAGCAATTTCTCCTTATGGTAGGCAAAGATGAAGAACGTACTTATCGAGCAAGGGTTAATCGATACTCTCTTATGCAAAGAGAAGCCAACTACTATAGAGGTACAGGATTGGAGGTAGCTCTAGATGCAGGCGATGAGTGATCCACTTGCACCCAGTGAATGAGGTGGTGATCCATGTGCTTAATGAGACTTCTCCAATAATACTATGGTCGAAGCTCGAAGAGTTGTATATGACAAAGTCTCTCACCAATACCCTCTTCCTCTGGAGGCAATTTTACCAGCTACGGATGATTGAGAGACAGTGTGCAGGAGCATCTCAGCCACTTTCAGAAGATCCTCACCGACCTTCTCAATATTGGTGAGAAAGCTGAGGAGAAGACCAGGATGCTGGTCTTACTAGCATCACTCTCTCCTTCATATGAGTCTTTGGTGACTGCTCTTTTAGTGGAGAAGAGCACCATCAAGATGGATAAGGTCACCACGGCGATTCTTCAGAACGAGGTTCTTAAGAGGGAGAACCCAACTTCAAGCTCGGGTGGTAGCTCAACTTTGGTAGTTTCTGGAAGAGCAAGAGGTGATGGATAGAATAATAAAAGATCGTGATGAGGGCGATCGAAGTTCAGCATGAAAGACTTGAGCAAGATCAGATATTATCAATGTGACGAGTTGGGGCACCTACTCAGAGATTACCCTCAACTCAGGGATCGGATGAGGGCTATTACAGTGACGGTCAGTAGCGAGTCAGAGGATGATGTCCTAGAGATATCTGATGAAATATCTACTTTTTTTCAGTAGTGGATTTTAAATTCTGCATGCACCTATCATGTATGTTGTAAAGAAGAGCAGTTTGACTCCTTAGAGAGTAGTAAGGATACTGTTTATTTACCGGATGGATCAAACTGTGCGATCAAAAGCATTGAAACAATCAGCTAAAGAACACATGATGGTGCAGTGAAGAGATTGGAGGAGGTCCAATATATATTCGATTTCAGATGAAATCTTATCTCACTAAGCAGACTAGATTCGAGAGGCTATAGGATGGTAACTGATGGAGAAATCCTAAAGGTGTTGCATGGTGATAGGATTATTCTGAAGGAGAAGAAGAGGACGAGAGGATATTATTATCTGGTGGAGAGCCCAGTGCGAGATGAAGCTTCAGGAGCCAGAAGGAGTCTAAAGCGAGATGGAGCTCCAGATGGAGGTGGATCGGGCACTAAAGGGAAGACTCGGAAGGATAAGAGGCGACGTCGTAGAGTAAAGTTTCTACTATCATGGGAGACTTCTCCAAGCAAATCTTTAGTCAGAATGGACACAACCCATGATGGAGATAGGATCGAGCAGTCTGACTCGACTCTCACATTTGCCCATCCATAAGACAGTAGGCATGCCCCAGGATATAAGGGTGAGATGGATCACAGGCTTTTAGAGATAGATGAAGGCCAAATATTGAGTCAAAATGAAGATTGTTAGAAAATACATCTTGAGATTCGATCCACACTAAGCCCACAGTGAGGTTCAAGATAACGAATGAAATCCAACAAGCTCAAGAATAATCCAAACAGAGTCCAGATGGTGAAAATACGTGTGAAAGAAACTCAAAGTGGTGGCACGATGCATGAAGCAACGACAACCGATGGCAGGCCCGTGAGGCCGGTGGAAGTGCAGTCGGGCCTAATGGAGGCGCGCACACAAGCATGTGCGGGCCAGCCCAATGCTTACGTGGTCCACCATGGACCGCAAGGTGCTAGGCGGTCCATAGAAGCCAGGTGGACCGATCACATAGTCCATGTACGGTCTAGGAGAGTTTTTGCATGATCTGATGGTCCAGATCGCTTGCGATCATGATTGAATGGCTGAAACTCAATCTGGACATAATCAAGCATGATTTGAGGCTGTTTTGCATGATCGAATGGTTCTGGTGCGAGCCGATCATAATCGAACAGCCACGGATAGTTCTAGGATTGATTAAGACTCTGTATTTCTACTGTAATAGTATTTTTAAGATTCTAAAGCCTATACAGCTCCGATTGATGAGCCATCAATTGTGTTGGATAGCTAGTGACATTCTAAAGGTATAAAAGGACTTTAAGAGTGATTTTAGAGAGCTTTTGTAAAAATTTTGAGATTTTTTGTTGAGAGGCTCTTGTACAAAGATTGAGTGGTGAGTTCTTTTTGTATTAATTTTGTTTTATTCTCTCATAGTGAAGCTTGCACATCCCATGAAGGTAGACTTGAGACTAATCCATATATTTATATTATATTTCTTTTTTTTTTTCTTCCTGCTGCATCGTGTGGTACCGGATCCTGCACTACAGGTTTTTGAGAAAGGAAGGAGAGGGGGCTTGGATAGGAGAGGGAGAGGAGGTAAGGGATGAGAACTGGTGGAGGGCTCTCCTACTATGCGTGGGAGTGTGGATGGAGTATATAAGTTGGGTTAAGGATGGGAGGCAGGAGGGGAAGAATGTGAAGAAAATGATAGGTGTCCTTTTAAGAGAGAAAGAGAGATGTAAAGATTCATTGCCAAGTCCCAATTCAATTAAAAGTCTATTTTTGGTTGGTCATTAATTTAATAACTTTCGGATTCTAATCCTAATATTACTCTATTTAATTATTTTTTTTAAAGGTTGTTAAAGTTTGTTTTATAATGGGTTTCTAATTTTTGAGCCAAGGTAGTAGTCAAACTCCTACCACATGGTGCTCTACTAAAAAGGACTTTTGATGTCTCTTTAGTGTGTAGAAAAATTATGTGGAAGATTGTGATAAGAAGAAAAAAAGAGGAGAGATTATTTGTATATGTGAAGACTCCTTCGAGAGATAGCTTTGTGATATTTTGATCTTTATTCTTTTTTAAATAAATTTATTTTTCTCTTCTAATTATTTTTTTTATAATTTTTTCTCTTGTTCCTCTATAAATATTTTTTTGTTTAGTGCTTATTTTGGATCTTTAGTTAGTATGGTTGTCTACTCCATGTAGCATGTCATTTTATATGATATCAGAGCTCAAGTTTTGTTGTTAATAGCCCACATATTTGTAGCTCTATCTGGTGTCAAAGTTATAAGCTTGAAGAATGATCGAGCGATTTACGACTTTGATCAGATTTGTTCAAAGTATAATTCTTAAAGCGGTAATTTGATTGTTAGTGACTTCTGTGTTCATAGCTCAATATAGTTGAAGAACTCCTAGTAATTCATTATGCAATAATGTAAGTGTGTGGACTCTTGTTTTGATGATTTAAGAAAAAAATCACCATGGCTGGTACTATTACCTTTTATTTCAATGGATTCGAGATGCCCAACATCACCAATATCAATATGGCTATTTTTGTTAATCCTATTTCTCTCCATAAGTTGAACAATACATGTTATCCATATTGAAAGGATCTTGTCAAGTCATATTTGATAGATCATTATTTATGGGATATTTTGGATGAGTCAGAGATGATGCCAAACAGATGAGATTGTATGAAAAAAATAGAATCTAAAATCCAAAAAGGTAATGTGAATTCTTTAAATTTTAATTGATAAAGAAAATTTTCTCTATATCCAGGATATAAAGGAGCTGAAGGAAGTTTGAGATATTCTTACGACCATCTACTCAAATTCATACAAACTGAGACATTCTAAATAAAAATTATTTGAAGAGTGGATTCTAGTTCCAAACTTTTCTAAAGATTTAAAAATAGAATAAAATTAGTTTAAATATGAAGATTTGAAATAGGAGGAGCTTAATCAATTAGAGATTACATTTTTTGAAGACTTAGAGTATGATAAGATTGATCAGCTTGAGAATCAATCAAGTCTAAAATAAAATTTTGAGCAAGAGAAGCTTGATCAAATGACTACCATACTAAGTTCAAAAGAGATCTTAATTGAGAAATTCACTAATTTTGGAATTACTCAAAAAAGAGTCAAAGAATGCTATAATTAATTCATTTATAGAGATCTATATTTAAAAATCAAATCATAAGGAATAGTCCTATATTGAAGCTATCCAAGATCTGAATGTTTCTTATGGGGATTTAGTCAGCTATGAAGATAAAAAGCTTGTTGATCTTAAAATAGCTTCAGAGATCATGGAACAAGAAGATATACTTGATAGAGATGATTCATTGTGCTTTGGTATTAGTTGATTTTGAAGTTACTCTAAAGTTTCAGCTGTTAGAAAATTTTATGCATAAAGATTTGATTCCATATATAGAAGCCAACAATGTACAGATATTTGAAGCTCCTCTAGTGGAAGCATGTAGATATGACCAAATTTTTGCTTTCAATTTTACTTATATACGGTAATAGTCGATGCTTGTAGTTATTGCAACCAGTAACTTGATGTTTATTAGCATCAGTTGGATGCTCGAAGAAATTTTGATATCATAACCATAGAGTCAGTACCAATAGAAAGTGTTGCAGGACATCATCATCTTCAAGATATGCATCGAAGAGGATGAGGTAGGAAAAGAATTATTGTTTAAGCCAATAAAGAAGTTCTACTATTTAACTGATTCAACAAGTTCCTATATATTGTTGTTACTGCAGCGATGATGGAGATGGCTAATGTAGCGTTTCATGACATTGATAAATTCAATATTATCGACATGGACTTTGCAATGAGAAGGAGTGTTGAAATTCATTGCTAAGTCCAAATTCAATTAGAAGTCTATTTTTAGTTGGTCATTAGTTTTAATAACTTTTAGGATTATAGTCTTAATGTTGTTGAAATGTATAGGGATTTCATGCATGCATTTCAAAAAAAATTCTATAGTGAAAAATATTAGATTAAACTATTTAATTTATAAATACATACATAAGATCTGATCTTAAAACTCCTACAAATATATTTATGATATAAATTTATATGTATAAAAATTTAAATTTAAAATAATAAGAATGTTAATCAAAAATCAATATTTAGTAATAAATCTGATCTACTACTATCAGGGTTGTGAACTCAATATCATAGCATGGATAGTCAAACTCTACGATCGAAAATGTAGATCTAGAAGTTTTCTCTAGTCGCTTGTAGCCGCATAAGCGTTCGGCCTCTACGGATGATCTACACAAAGCCTTCAGACTGATCAGCCCTCCGCGAGAGTACTAGCTCACGTAGTCGGCTTCTGATGGCAGATTTGATTTGATCTCCTTCTTCAATTATCTCAAACCTTTTCGATATCAAAGATAGATTAAAGGAGGATACTGGATAGTGAAAAAAAAATAGATGAAGACACTCTTCTCTTTGATTTTTCCTAATCCAGAAATCCTAAAATAGTTTTAGGTCTCTCATATGAGAGGAGAGAGATCTCCCCCTTTGTTCATGCCAAAGAAGATAGAAGCCCACCCAAACCTTATGCCCCAAAGAAGGTATTCGGCCCCTCTTTTTCTTTGGCATCTCACCATAAAAATTAGAGAGTGGTTTGTGCACAAAAGTATGAACTTTTTATGGTTGTCGCATAAATCAGGTTAGATAGGATAAGAGCTGGATTTTATTGCAACTTAGATATTTTGAATTTCAATTTAACTCCAATTTTTTCTCACCTTTATTTGACTTAAAAGGGGACCTACCAGAGAGTTTTGGGTATGAAAAACAATCAGGAATACTTCTTTTTAGTCACACATAATAGGCACCTTCACAAGAAGCCAACGTGTGAAAGGATAGGGATAGGATTTTAGATTTAAATTCAAACCATTTTGAATTCAATTTAAAACCAACCAAATCCTATCCCTAATAGGTGACAAAAGAAAGATTTTGGTATAGATTTTTTTAGCATACAAACCAATTTGTGCAACGAAAGAAAGCATGGAGAGAAGGGAAGGCGCAAAAGAGAGAGTTGCATTCATCTAGGACTCTAGGGCTTAGCCAATTAGATTTTTTTCAACTCAAATCCAATTATATCCAAATAAAATATAATGAACCTAATCTAATTAGGCTCTCATAATCTTAATTAAATCTGATTAAATCAATAAATTAATTAAGTCATAGATCCGATCAAATCAGGATTATTTTTTTCTTACCGATTAGGTCATCTCATAGCCTAATCAAACCTGATCTGATTGAATCCAATTCAATCAGACTTAATCCAGACTTTAATGCTCCATCAAATTGAGCTAATTAGTGATCTAATTACTAATTAATCCTCCATTAATGATAGAATCTCCATCCAGTGGGACTCATCACCAGAGTCCCCATCTAGTGGGACTCTTCAGTAGAGTCCTCGTTCAGTGGGATTCTTCATCAGAGTCTTGATCTACTAAGACTCTTCAGATTAACCATGTGATCAGAAAAAAATTTCTAATGTATGTGATCCCATAGGTTCGAACCTAAATCGATAGCATAAAAATAGATTTCTATATTAATCGAAGTAACCATCTAGCAATGGTACCCGATGTCTGGATAGATCGAATGTATGCAAGGCAATACTCAAGAACATACTTGAATATATTTACCGTATAATTCATCCCTTTGATCCTTGATGCTAGGATGACTTAGAGTTTAAACTGTCAACTCTTAATAGTATATCCATTATGTGTCTCAACCTAATAAATTCTGTAACTCCTCACAAGGACTGTCCTGATCAAGGTCTTACTAAATTGAAATACAAAATATTCTCTCCAATCCTTTAGAGTGATCAATTCCATCTTGACTCATGCACTGACATCATAAGTATTTGATTATGCCCAAAAATCTTTCGATCTTGAATTAGAAATTCAAATAGTTTAGCACCAAAGTATAGTGAGTTGCTTGCAAGTTACCGTAATGATCTCAGATCGAAGAGACACTTACATCCATATTCCTTCGAAGTAACTCTTGACAACAGAGTAATTTGGAGTTGATCACGTTCAGCAAAATGTACTTCTACATTTCACTTGCATGCCATATCAGTATTTTCATACTCCTTGGTTAAGAGGACAACCAACTTATATGGCACACAATGACATATACTTGATATATCTATCATCCGAGCAATAGCATATTATTTGGTCACAAACATATTTAAGAACTAAATAATAAATCTTTTATCGATTTAAAATAGTCCTAAGGACTTTCATCATAATACAAAAATTCGATATAGAATATGTACAAGCTTATAATAAAAATTATCAAATAAATATTTTATTAATTAATTTATATACAATTACATCAATTAGCACAACTGTCAATAGGCTGATGATTGACTTTGAGACATATTTTTCAGTAACTTTCACTTATACTAAAGCCAATCGGTACAGTATCGTATACACATCTTCATTTTGTGATCTTCAAACTCCTTTACCACAAAGACTTTAGTGAATGGATCAACCAGATTATCCTTTCCATCGATCTTTAGAAAGTTGACATCACCTCAATGTACGATTTCTCGGATAAGGTGGTAGCAACACAAAATATGCTTCATCCGCTGATGTGCCTTCAGCTCCTTTGCCTGAACTATAGCTCCAGTACTATCGCAATAAGGCAGAATTGGACCATTAATGGAGGGTGCCACTCCAAGCTTGGTGATGAACTTCTTCAGCCACACAGCTTTCTATGCAATATCGAATGCCGCGATGTATTCTGCCTCGTATACTGAATCGACTACGATATGCGACTTGAAACTTTTTTAGTAGACAACTCCATCATTTAGGATAAAGATGTATCCCAATATGCTTTTACTATCGTCATGATCTGATTGAAAATTAAAATCAGTATATGCTACAAGTTTCAAGTCAGATTTCCCGTAAACGAGTCACTGGTCCTTAATATTTCTCAAATACTTAAGGATGATTTTTGCAACCTTCTCATGGTTTTCATCCAGATCTGATTGGTATCTGCTCACTACTCCTAATGAGTATGCCACATCCGGTCTCGTACATTATAGAATCCACTATCAAGGTATATGAAATTCTACTTATATACTATCTCTTGAGTGGTTGTCAGACAATCCTTCTTCGAGAGAGCAATTTTATGGCCTATCAGGAGATAGTCTTTCTTGAAATTCTCCATATTGAACTGTTTCAGTATGGTATCTATATATGTAGATTGGAAGAGTCCGAGTAGCCTCTTAGATCTATCCCCATAGATCCTCATCTTTAAGATATAGGCTGCTTCTCCCAGATTCTTCATGGAGAACTGTAATGACAGCCACATTTTTACTCCTTATAACATAGGGACATCATTTTCGATTAAGAGAATATCGTCCACATACAAAATAAGAAATATAATTATGGAACCATTAGCCCACTTATATATACAGGGTTCCTCTCTGTTCTTAATGAAGCCATACATTCTGATCACCTTATCAAAACATATATTCCAACTTCGAGATGCTTGCTTTAATCTATAAATGGATCTCTGAAGCTTGCACACCTTGGACTCATCTGTGGATGTGAACCCTTCAGGTTGTATCATATGTATCTCTCCGTTTAGCTCTCTATTTAGGAAAGCTGTCTTTACATCCATTTATCAGACTTCATAGTCCAGGTATATTGCTATCGCAAGCAAGATCCAAATGGACTTGAGCATTGCCATAGGAGAAAATATCTCGTCATAATCAATACCATAATGTTGACGATACTCCTTAGCAACCAAATGGACTTTATAGATCTCAACCTTTCTGTCTAGATCTTTTTTCTTTGTGAAGTCCCACTTACATCCTATGAATTTTACCCCTTCAGGTGGATCAACCAATATCCACACATTATTGATCTTTATGGACTCCATTTCAGATTTCATGGCTTCTAGCCATTTCTCAGAGTCAGACTTCTACATTGCATCCATATAGGTGACTGGATCCTCATTGTTCTCATCAAGCTTAATAGGATCTCCATCTCGGATCAAAAAATCAAAGTATCTATCCGGTTGACACGGTACTCTACCAGATCGCCTTAAGGATGTTTGTATATTGGGCTCCAGATTTGATCTTATCAAATCTGGTTCAGATTCAATCACTGGTATCGATTCTTCTACATGTCAAATTTCATTAAGCTCAACTTTAAAGGCACATATTCCTTCACTAAGAAACTTCTTTTTCAAAAAGTATGCCTTACTGCTGACAAATATCTTTTGTTCAGCAGAGAGGTAAAAGTAATATTCCCTTATTTCTTTGAAGTACTCTATAAAATTACACTTATCAAACCTAGATCCGAGCTTGTCGATTTGTAATTGTTTGACATAAGCCGGACACCCTAGACATAAGGTAAGTAAGATTCTGAAGGAAATATGCGATAGTGTAGTACATACAATTTTAAAAAATTTATACAGCAAAAATAAAAGATTAAATGATTTAATCCTAATTATATGTATAAGATCTGATCTTAGACTACCACATCATAATTTTTGATATAAAAATATATGGTTTAAATCTGAAAATAAAAATTACATCGATCTTATCGATGCTGAAATTCTAGATCTAACTATTAGATCTACCATAGAAATCAAAACAAATTAGAGAAATCAAATAAATTTTAATCTTGATCTTCTCTGATCCAACAATTGGAGAGAATATTCCTTAGATCGCTCATAGCCACACGAAGTCATCTGACCTCTATAGAAGAATCTATGCAAAGACTAACATAGATCAGAGACTCGAAGATGCTAGTCTACGAACAACTTCGACGGTTAATCTCTTCTTCTACGAGCACCTTAGACACTCCAAAGTGGTAGGAGATCTAAAGGAAGAAGAGAGGAGGAGGAGAAGAGGCTCTGAAAATTAAAAAATCTATAAGAGAATTGATCATGGGATGTCCAAGAGAGGGGACCCCTTTTTATAGACTAGGAATTAGGGCTTTCCAAGAAAAGGTGCAAAGAGTCCATGCCAAAACCTCCTTTTAGCATCCCAAAAAATTTCAAAAAAATTATTAAGACATGGAGAAGGATTGAAGAGTCTCACATGCCAAAGAATTCTTTAAGAAAAATAAAAAAAATAATATGGTACCAATAATATACCACATATGAAAAAATTTTTTCTTAATCTGCATCTTATCTCTAATTCAGATCGCATTCGAATTAGGCAAAAGATAATATTATAACTCATCAGCTATTGCTGCCCATCCTTATTAGATCCTCTCTCATGATGCTAAAATCACAACCCAATTCTAATTAGGCATGGAGAAATTGGTATGGATCCAGATGTGGCACAAAAGATAAGGATAGAGTCCTAGTTTGACTTGGACTCTTCATTTCTAATTCAATTTTAATCCAAATCAAATTTGGATTGAACCCACTGATAGAAATAAATCTAATTAATTTAATTAAAAATCCAAATATCTCATCAAATTTTTAACCTAATTAAGAATTAATCGAGTTCAAATCCTGACCAAATCAGGATTAAAATTCTCTTATAATCGGGTTTGATCATATCAATCCCAATCTGAGATGAACTGAATCTAATTCAATTAGACTTATTCCAAAGCTCTTCATTCAATCAAATTAAGTCAATTAGTAATTTAATTACTAATTAATTCTTCATAAATGATAGAGTCTCAGTCCTAGTGGAACTCTTCCACAGAGTCTTAGTTCGAGTAGGACTCTTTACCAGAGTCACAATCTAATTGGAGTCTTCAGCCATCAGATTTGACTAAATCTTCTAATATGGATGACCCTATAGGTTTGAACCTAAATCAGTAGCATAGGAATAATTTTCTATACCAATCGATGTTAACAATGATGACCTGACGATCAGATAGGTCGAAGTATTGTAAAGCAACCTTCTAAAACCTACTGGCATATGGTTACTGTATAATTCATCCCTTTGATCCAAATACTCAAGGTGATCTAGGATTTAACTGTCAACCCTAATTAAATCAACCATATTATATTTCAACCTTTCAAATCCATCTCATGGATTATCCTAGCCAAAATTTTGCTAAATTGAAATATACTGATGTATATCTCCTACCAATTCAGAGAGGTCAATTTTATTTTGACACACACACCGACTTGATAAGTACTTGACTGCATCTAGTATCCTTCCGTCACTGAATTAGAAACTCAGATGGTTCGCTACTAAAGTACAGTGAGTTACTTGTAAGTCATCATGGTGGTCTCAGGTCGAAGAAACATTTATACCCATACCTTTCACGAGCTACTCTTGAGAGTAGAGTACTCGGCACATGGTCACGTTCAATGTGAATGTACTCTTACATTCTATCTATATGCCATAACAGTGTCTCCACACTCCTTGGTTAAAAGAACAACCAACTCATATAGCACACAATGACCTATATTTGATATCGCTATCGTCCTATTAATAGCATATCGTTTGATCGCGAATATTTTTAAAGACTTAACGATAAATCCTCCTTTATCGATTAATAATAATCCTAAGGACTACATTACAATACAGGAGTTTAAAGATGATTAATTTGTAATGAAATATCAAATAAATTTTATTAATAAAAATTCATATATAATTTATAAAATGAGCATAATCGTCTAATGATTGACTTTGAGATACATTTTTCAACAACTCTCACTTGGACTAAAACTAATCGGTATAGTATCGCATATCCATCTTCGATTTGTAGTCATCAAACTCTTTGATTTCAAGAGCTTTAGTAAATGAGTTGGCTAGGTTCTCCTTCCCATCGATCTTCTAAAGGTTGACGTCATCTCGATCCACGATCTTTCAGATAAGGTGATAGCAGCGTAGGTTATGTTTGGTGCGCTGATAGGATCTCGGCTCCTTGGCTTGAGCAATGGCTCCAATATTGTCATAGTATAATAAGATAGGGCCATCAATGGAGGGTGCCACTCCAAGCTCGTCAATGAACTTCTACAACCATACAACTTCCTTCGCAGTATCAGATGCCGTAATATACTCCTTTTCGCAAATAGAGTCTGCCACAGTATGCTGCTTGAAATTTTTCTAGCAGATTGCTCCATCATTTAGGATAAAAATATAATCCGACACACTTTTACTATCATCATGGTCTGACTGAAAGCTGGAGTCGGTGAACCCCACAAGTTTCAAGTCAGTTTCACCATATACAAGCCACTGATCTTTAATATTTTTTAAATACTTAAGAATGGTCTTTACGATCTTCCAGTAATTTTTTTCTGAATCAAACTAGTATCCACTCACTACTCCTAGTGAGTATACCATATCTGGTCTAGTACATATCATGACGTAATAATAGAACCCACTATCAAAATATATGAAACTCTACTCATACGCTCTCTCTTGAGGAGTTGTTGGATAATCTCTTTTCGAAAGAGAAATTTTTTGGTCTATCAGAAGATAGCCTTTCTTGAAATTCTCCATGCTGAACCATTTCAGCATGGTATCTATGTATGTGGATTAGGAGAGTCCGAGCAGTCTCTTAGATCTATCTCTATAGATCTTCATCCCTAGGATGTAAACTGCTTCTCCTAGATCTTTCATGAAGAATTATGACGACAGTCATACTTTTATTTCTTATAATGTAGGGATATCATTTTCGATTAAGAGAATATCATCCACATACAATACAAGAAATATAATTATTGAACCATTTATCCACTTATATATGTAGGGTTCCTCTCCATTCCTAACAAAGCCATATGTTCTGATCATCTTATCAAAACGTATGTTTCAACTTCGAGATGCTTGCTTCAATCCATAAATGGATCTCTGAAGCTTGCACACATTGGACTCATCTATAGATATGAACCCTTTAGGTTGTATCATATACACCTCTTCATTCAGCTCTCCATTTAAGAAAGCTGTTTTCACATCCATTTATCAAACTTCATAATCTAGATATGCTACTATCGCAAGCATGATCCGAATAGATTTAAGCATTACTATAGGAGAAAATATCTCATCATAGTCAATACTATAACACTAACGATAACTCTTAACAACCAAATAGATTTTATAGATCTCCATCTTCCCGTCTGTGCCTCTCTTCCTCTTGAAGACCCACTTACACCCTATGAATTTAATCCCTTCAAGTGGGTCAACTAATGTCTATACATCATTGACCTTTATGAACTCTATTTCAGATCTCATGGCTTCAAGCCATTTATCAGAGTCGGACCTCTGCATCGCATCCATATAGGTGATTGGATCCTCATCATTCTCATCGAGTTTGACAGGATCTTCGATCCGGATCAAGAAACTTAAGTATCTGTCCAGCTGATGCGGTATGTTGGAGTAGCTTTCCTAGATTGTGGACATCAGAAAATAGCAAAGATCTGATTGTGGAGGTCCTTGAAGGCTAGCAATTAAGCAAAATAAAAATAGCCTTCAGGATTTCAGCAGCCTTATAAATCCTGTCAGTAGAATTTCTTTCTGTGATTTGAGCCCCTTTTCCACCAAATCTGAAACCCATCTTTTAGAACATAGAAGTACTCTTGATTAAACCTCCAAAAATAAAAGATGGGATATGAAACTCCTCTTGAGCGGTCTAAAGGGGATGCACAAACAAGGGGGGCATGCACAAAGAGGGTGCTAGAAACCCTAACACCTCCTTTCTTTCCTTTTTGGGGTGGCGGCCAAGAAATCCTAAGTTTCTTACTTCTAGGATGTAGAAAAAACCAGTGAGAGAGAAAGAAGAGAGAGAAATTTAGAGAGAAAATAATTTTATATTATTTTTGATTCATCGAGTCAGAGTATAATATATCTATATATATAGAGTCAATATGACCCAACCCAAAAACTTTCCTACCTAACTCAATATAAGATTGCGCTCATCCAAGCCCATGTACACCCATGACCTGACCCAATCTCATAATCTTGAATTCAATCCTAGTCCAAATATAAGTTAACCCCTCAAAGCCCAAAATCTCTGAACCTCAAAATCCGAAAGGCTGACAGTCTTTCATCCTAGGACCCAAACTAGCCCTAGAAATCCTATGAGTACCTCATAAATTTTGGACCTTGGCCTTAGTCTTGATCTCTTGAGCCTTGGGAGCACCATATAAGGCCCAACAATCTCCACCTTGGTGCGCCAAGGCCTCAACCAACTCCGTCCTGTCCATCAAATATATCAGTGTCATACATTTTCGAAATCTATCCCATAGAAATACCTTCATTAGTGCATCCGCTGAATTCTCCTTGGTGTGGACCTTCACCAGCTCTAGCTCACTTTCTTCCATAAGTACTCTAATTCGATAACACCTGATATCGATGTGCTTCATCCTAGCATGGTAGATAGAGTTCTATGCAAGTAACAATGCACTCTGACTATCATAATGCACTCTGACAGTCTCCTGTGCGAGGTCCATCTCCAATGCCAAACCTTTCAGCCATAGGGCCTCCTTTGCTGCCTCCATAACACCAATATACTCTGCCTCTCATGGATAAGGTCGTGATGGGATGCAAGCATGATCTCCACGAAATGAAACCTCCAACTAGGCTAAAAATAAAACCTATCATCGACTGTCGGATATCCACATCTCAACCAAAATCCACATCCATGAACCCTCCTATCAGCCCCTGAGCTTCCTTGGGTGTGTTGGAGAGTCCCTCAGCACCTCCTCACTCTCTGTAGCAGATGCTGACTCTAACAATACTTGCCAAGTACCTGAAGATCCTCTTCAGTGCTTACCAGTGCTCCCTATCGGGCTGCACCATGAACCTACTGATCTGGCTCACTGCGTGAGCGATATCCAGTCTACAACACACCATGGCATACATAAAGCTCCCCACACCAGAGGCATATGGCACTCTCTCTATCTCTTGAGCCTCGATCTTAGTATGTGGCGACATCATCTTCGAGAGTCTAGTGCCTGATGAGTGGCAACTCCATCGATTTCGCTTCTTTCATCCTGAACCTCTCCAAGACCTTCTTGATATAACCTCTTTGAGATAAATACAACACCCTCTTAGCTCGATTTCTAAAGATTTTCATATCTAAGATCTTCCTCGCAGGCCCCAAATCCTTCATCTCAAACTCTCGAGACAAAGTTGCCTTCAGTTTCTGCACAACCTTCCTACTCTTGCATGCTATAAGCATATCATCCACATATAAGAGTAGAAACATCTTAGACCCATCCTCTAAAGATTTAATATAAACAAAAGAGTCATACTCGCATCTGAAAAATCTGATGCTCCTCATATAAGAATCAAACCGCTTGTACCATTGCCTCGGTGACTGTTTCAGTCCATACAGTGATTTCTACAATAAACAAATTTTTTATTTTGCTTTTGACTTTTGAAACCCAAGTGGCTACTCCATATAGATGCTCTCCTCCAGATATCCATGGAGGAATGCCATCCTGACATCCATTTGCTTTAGCTCCAAGTCCTAAGCTGCAATGATGCTCAGCAGCACCCTGATGGAAGTATGTCTGACAACAGGAGAGAAAGTCCCATTGAAGTCAATGCCTTCCTTCTCAGAGTATCCCTTGGCCACTAGCCTCATCTTGACTTGATACCTCCTAGCTCCAAAGGCCCCTCCTTGCATTGGTAAACCCACTTGCAACCAATGAATTTTTTTCCTTGTAGCAACCGCACCAATCGCCATGTCTCGTTCTTGTGGAGAGACTGCATCTCCTCGGACATTGCTCGAACCCACCTCTCTCTATCCTGGCTCTCTATAGCCTCTTCATAGGTGTAGGGGTCTCCATTCACTATCACCAGGGCATATGATACCATCTCTTTGAAGCCATATCATTCCAGTTGCCTGATGTTCCTTTTAGGCTTGTGCAGTGCAACCCCGATATCCATCCTAGGTCCAGTTTACTCCTGCTGAATCTTCTAGCTTCTTTCAACTATCTGAGCTCTCTTCACCTATGGAAACACCTTTTGGAAATGCTCCACCTGAATACCAAGTCCTTCTGATGCACCTATAAGTGGCAAAATAGAATAGGATATTAGTTATCTAGCGCTACCCTGCTGGACCTCCTACTGCTCTTGCTGCTCCATGCCATCTCACTTTTGAAGAACTGAATTTTCATCAAAGGTGACATCCGTACTTATGACAACCTTCTTCTCTAAGGGACCCCACAACCCGTATGCCTTAACTCCTCATGAATATCCTAAGAACACCATCTTCCATGACCTGGTGTCCAATTTGCTTCGCTCACCAACACTGATGTGCATAAATGCCATGCACCCAAACATCCTTAGATGGCTCAGCCCAATCTTCTTTGCAAACCATTTCTCCTCTGAAATACCATTATCTAACATAGTATGAGGTGATCGATTTACCAAATAATAGACTGCATCTACTGTATCAATCTAGAACACCTTAGGAAGCTCTACCTGCAGCCTCATGCACCATGCTTTTTCCATAAGGGTTCTGTTTATCTTCTTGATCACTCCATTTTTCTGAGAAGTTCCTCTCACCAAGAAGTATCTTTTGATCCACACTCCTCACAAAAAATTTAAAACTCCTTACTGGTGTATTCCATGCCATTATCGGACCACAGACACTTCAAACTCCAATCTATCTCCTTCTCCACCTCAGCTATCCACACCTTGAATTTGATGAAGACTTCTAATTTCTCCATCATGAAGTAGACCCATACTTTTTTTGAGAAATCATCTATAAAAGTCAAGAAGTATCTTACCCCATTTTGCATTGAAATTGAGGCCGGTCCCCACACATCAATATCAACTAGTTCCAATGGGGCTGCACTGCAGGCTGAACTACTGGCGAACTGCACTCTCCTCTACTTTTCCATTTGGCATAGCTCACATAACTCTAACATACCTCCATCCAGATCTGAAATCAGACCATGCTTGCTTAGCTCCTTCATCCCACGATCTTTCATGCGGCCTAAGTGGTAGTGCCACAACCGGTGAGTCCTTTGCTGGTCCTGCGCTGCTGCTATATCAGATTCTTCAGTCGCCACAGATCCTTTCATCCTATAGAGGTTATTCTCTAGCCTCCTATCTCTCATCACTATCATGGCTCCATTTGAGATGTTCAACACCCCACTCCTAGCACGACTGCTAAAGCTGTAGCCGCTCTGCTCCAGGTAACCAAATGACACGAGATTCTTCTTCAGATTAGAGACGTACTTCATATTAGTGAGAGTCTGCACAATCCTATCAAACATCCTCACCCGAATGCTCCCAATACTAGCAACTCGACATGGGTGATCATCTCCAAGTGTCATGCTCCCTTCATCCGTCTAGGTATATGTAGTGAACCAAGATCAGTTTGGGGTGTAGTGATCTGAACAGGCTGAATTCAAGATCCATACATCTGTGTTTTGCCTGTGACCATCTGATACCACCAAGAGATCATCCTCTACCTAACTATCAGCCACCATACTCGATGCATCAGATCTTCCCTTATCTCCCTTCTTATTCTTCCACTATGGGCAATCTCGTTTGAAGTGCTCGATCTCATTGCATTTGTAGCACCAAACTTCCTTCTTGCTCCTGCACTTTTGAGATTTTGACCGTCCCTTTGACTTGCCTCTTTTTCTTCCTCTTCCAAATCTCTCCCCCATGGCCAAGCCCTCTTGGGGAGTACCTTCTTTGGTTAACTTCTCTCACTGTTCATTGGGCCGCAGCACTGAGATCATGTTTTCATACTCCAAGATCTCCTTGCCGTAGAGTAGCATCATCATCAATGGATCATAAAAAGGGGGCAATGAGCATAGCAATAGCAACGACTTATCTTTCTCCTCCATCTTCACCCTGATATTCAGTAACTCATTACATATCTATTCGAATTTCTAGTTGTGACCCAAGATGATAAATGGTGTATTTTTGTATTTATTATAGATATTTTTGATAATTTATGATGCTAACATCTTCTTAAAAATTTAATTTTAAGAATTTATTAATTTTTTTAAAAAAATAAATATTTTTTTAAAAAAATATGAAATTAGAATGTATTTATGAAAAATAGATGTTGAGTTAATTGAGAAATTTAAGCACCAAAATGATAAAAAAATTTAAAAAATTTAATGCATATTTTTTTAAATTTTTCAGATAAAAATCAAAGCAAAAATAGAGCCAAAATATCTTAAAAAATCCTAAAAATAGCCTCCGATGCACTGTGGACCGGCCGGTCGGTGCACTGTGGACCGACCGGTCGGTCCACAGAGCCAGGGTGCAGTTCACGATGGGTGAAGGATTCTAGGCACGATCCAATGGCTGACATTCATCCTAATCTAGATCCGATGGTTAGCATCATTTTCGAATTTGAATAAGAGATCAGAAGTGCTGATCGACGGCCCAAATATAATCCATCATGAGATCCGACGGCTGTTATCACTCCCGACTGAGAATAAGAGATTAATAGCATGATTCGATGGCCAGAAAGCAATCAAAGACATGATCGGATGGCTGTGATTTGATCTGACTTTGATAAGGAATAAAACTATATTTTTTAGGCAGATCTGGGTGGTTTAAGCGTGATCGGATGGCCAAAAATATTCCTAGGATATTAAAATAATTTCTATGGATTTTAGGACTCCTTTTTCTATCAAAAAAATATAAAAAATTTACCTATAAATAGGGAGTCCGAGAATAAGCCTGGAGAGAAAAAAAATCAATAGAAAGTGAGATAAAAATAGAAAAAAATAAAATAACTTTAGATATCCAAAGAAAAGGAGAGAAGTCAATTCGCTCTACGGAGTATGACGAAAGATGGAGAGGTCATCAACCATCTTTTCGACGAGACTTGACTAATCAACTTCAGATCTTTATTATAATTTATTTTTATTTTAGTTTATTATTTTTTAAAATTCTCTATACTTGAATTTCAATTCTAGTTAATGAAAAATTTATTTTCTTATACTTTAAATTTCTGTCTTTTATTTTTCGCAAGTAGATACTAGGATCTAATTAGTAGATCTTAGTATCAATTTTTTTATGCACTTTAAATTCCTATTATTTATTTTTATTACAAGTAGATGCTAGGATCTAAATAATAGATCTTAGTATCCGATTTATTTTTCATACTTTTAATTTTTATTTTTCGATAAATTATTTTCTTCAAAATTTTATTTTCGTTTCACAAAATCAAAGATCTCAAATCAAAATTCTACCTTCTCTATAGATTCGACCCGACTCACTACTTTCTACGTATTTTTATTTTTTATTGAAGTTAGAATTAGATTTGATAATGACGGTGTCTTAATGACAGCATCTTGACCCTATCAAATTTTTGACATCGTTGTTAGGAAAGGCACCAATTTTAATGTTTGATTTTTTTAATTTTTTTAAATATAGCTTACTATTTTTTTTGATTTTTTTATCTTTTTATAGAAAAAAGATAAAAATTTTAAAAAAAAAGAGATAGCTAGCTTCAAATTTTGCTTGGTGAGATCAATCCTAACCCTAACCCTAATTTTTTTTAGTATTAATTATAATTTTTTTCAAATTAAAATAAAATTTATCTACATAAATCTAATAAAAATTGCATAATAAGAGTAGAAACTTAATTATTTAGGAGCATTCATCATCTTAGATCTATTTTTGGTGATCGTTGGAGACAAGGTAAGCTTTCAAGTTTTATTAGTTTCATGCATCTAATTTAGTTGCATAGAACTCTTTGTTTGAAATTGGTTGTGCATATTCATCTCAAATCAATTTAAAAGTAACACCCATAATACGATAAGGTGGAGATTTCATCATCCTTTTTTAGTCTAAAAACAATCAATCAGCATCCCGCATTAATCCAAACCTGACTAAAATCAAATAGACATTGGCCCCTAGGATTAATCGAGTTTAGTTTAAATATTGTGATCAAATCAAGTGCAAAGTAAGTTCGGACTCACCCCTGAAACTGGTGTTTAAGGCTAAACGTTACAAAGGCTCAGCCTAAATAGACTCGTAGTCATTTAATTAGTTCCGTTTGCTTATCTGGCCAATTTAATTGGTGTCTGATAAGTGGTATATTTTTGCATTTATTGTAGATATTTTTGATAATTTATGATGCTAACATCTTCTTAAAAATCCTAATTTCATGAATTTATTAATTTTTTTGAAAAATAAGTAATTTTAAAAAAAAATATGAAATTAGATATATTTATAAAAAAATAGATGTTAATTTAATTCAGTAATTTAAGCACCAAAATGAAGAAAAATTTTTGAAAAATTTAATGCATATTTTTTTCAATTTTTCAAATAAAAATCAGAGCAAAAATAGAGTCAAAATATCTTAAAAAACCTTAAAAATAGCTTCCGGTGCACGATGGACCGGCCGCTTGGTCCACAGAGCCAGGATGTGGTCCACAGGAATAGTTACGCGGTCCACAGGCATGGTTCATAGAGAGAGAAAGATCTTGGGTGCGATCCAATGGCTGAGATTCAATCCGACCCAGATCCAACGATCCACGTTCACTGTCGGTTTATAAGAGGGGTTTTTACGTGATCCAACGGCCCAGAAGCGATCCATCACGCGATCCAATGACTGTTATCACTCTCGACTTTGATAAGGAATTAAACTACATGATCCGACAATTAGAAACCAATCCCAAGTGCGATCAAACGGCTGTGGTTCGATCCAACCCTGATAAGGATTATAACTTTGATTTTTGGGCAGATCTGAGTGGTCCAAGCTCCATCTAACGGCCAGAAAAATTCCTAAGAGTTTTTATACGATTTGTAAGGGTTTTAGGACTACTTTTCCTATCAAAAAATTATGAAAAATTTATCTATAAATAGAGGGTCCGGGAATAAGCTTTGTGGGGTAGAAAAAATAGAGAAAAAAGTTTTAAAAAAATAGAAAAAAAAATAAAATAGCTTTAAGAATCCAAAGAAAAGAAGGAGAAAAGTCAGTTCACTCCACGAAGTATGATAGAAGATGGAGAGGTCATCAACTATCTTCTCGATGAGGCTGGGCTGATCAACTTTAGATCTTTGTTATAGTTTATTTTTATTTTATTTTGTTATTGTAGGGTATAAAATACTCCCCCAGCCGAAGTTCGTGTCAGGAGTGACCCCTCAAGGATTCTACTGACGTCCGACCTTCGGCGACATCTCTCCGACGGCCGAGCCTCCTCAACATTCCCAAGTTCTGCCGACGGACGGACTCCACCCAAGTTTCCACCTGCTAGACTTCATCCGGACTCCTACGGGAGCCGAACTTCATCCCCGACTCCGACTACAAGTAGACTTCATCCGGACTCCTACGGGAGCCAGACTTCATCCCCGACTCCGACTGCAAGTAGACTTCATCCGGACTCCTACGGGAGCCGGACTTCATCCCCGACTCCGAACGCAGGTAGACTTCATCCAGACTCCTGCGGGAGCCGAACTTTATCCCTGACTTCGACTGCAAGTAGACTTCATCTGGACTCCTACGGGAGCCAAACTTCATCCCCGACTCCGAACGTAGGTAGACTTCATCCAGACTCCTACGGGAGCCGAACTTCATCCTCGACTTCGACTGCAGGTAGACTTCATCCGGACTCCTGCGGGAGCCAAACTTCGTCCCCGACTTCGACTGCAAGTAGACTTCATCCGGACTCCTACGGGAGCCGGACTTCATCCCCGACTTCGACTGCAAGTAGATTTCATCCGGACTCCTATAGGAGCCGGACTTCATCCCCGACTTCGACTGCAAGTAGACTTCATCCGGACTCCTACGGGAGCCGGACTTCGTCCCCAACTTCGACTGTAGGTAGACTTCATCCGGACTCATACGGGAGCCGGACTCTGAGCTCCTGCTACAAGTGGTCTACTTTAAACTTCCACTACGAGCGGTCCGCGCCGGATTTTCACGGTAAACCTCCACCCGAGCTTCCATTGTGGACGAATTCCTTCCGAATTTCTATTGCAGGTAGGCTTCGGCCGGGCCCCTCGACAAATGACCCCCATCCGGGCTTTTACGGAGATCGAACTCCGACCGAACTCCTATAGGAGACAAATAGCGGACAGATCCCGCACGGACTCCAGCAGCCGGACCCCTCCAGCGGATGAACCTCTTTAGCGCCATCCGACACCCACTGATCGGTCGACCCTCCGTCGAATTCTGCGTAAGACCAAGCTTTGTCTGCGGAAAGCCCCCCGACCGAGCTCCCACAGCAAATGACCCTCGCCTGTAGTATTAACGCTCAAGGCACCCAACGGTAGAAGGCTCGCCAGCAACATCTGAGCTCCTCTCAGATGGATAGCTACCTCTTTCCACCAGGTGCTTTGACCGAGCTTCGACCGACAGGCCTGGGCTCCATGCGACAGGCCACAGTAATGGCCACGACTCTGCTCCACCTCCTGCGATGGATTCTGTGCGGCTCCACCACTCCCCGCAACAGACTCCACGCGGCAGGCCGCAGTAATAGCCACGATTCTGCTCCACTTCCTGCGACGGATTCTGTGTAGCTCCACCACTCTCTGGCAAGTCACGACAACGGACGCCGCTCCACTCTCCACAACAGGCTCCATGTGGCGGGTCACGGTGATAGCCACGACCCCACCCATTTACTCTCCATAACAAAGTCCTCTTGGCTCCGAGCGGCCCACTACTAGGCAGTTACAAACGTCACTATCAATCCGTTGCCCCCTCCACCTATAAAAAGGGGGGTCCCAGATACGTTATTCTCTAAGCTCTAATTTCTATCTCAAAACTCTGCTAAAATTTCCGTTCGAGCGCTCCATTCTTGTTGAGGCAGAGAACTGACTTGAGCGTCGGAGGGTCTTGCCGGAGCACCCCCAACTCTGGTTTAGACTTCCTTTGCAGGTCTCGGTGGCGACCGCGACTCCCTCGACTCTAGCTTCTCCGACGCAGGCAGATTTTTGCACCAACAGGATTGGCGCTAGAAGGAGGGCTTGAACCTTCGCAGTATCCTTGTTCTTAAAGGAGCGCTCAATGGGACCACCTCCGGTCATCTTCTCCGACATCCCCTTCTCCTTCCTCCGCTAGATCTTCGCCCGATGCCTCCCCGCAAAGCATCCACTCGGCGATCTACGGCCTTCATGGCCAGATCTCAGGCCCCGGCCTCACCTCCAGTTTTTCAGGCTCGTCCTCCTCTGGCAATGGCGGTTGGCGTGGAGCAATTCGACCTACTGGTTTAGCAGGTCAGAGGCCTCACTGAAGCAGTGCAGGCCATACAGCAGCAGCAGCAGCCACAGGCATCAATGCGACTGGAGGGAGCATCACCAGAACTCCTAAATCTAGTGGTAGGATGGGCCACTTGGGCCAGTTGTCCCGTCTTTCCTGGAAAGATGAATCCGAGGGTGGAGAGCCCTCAGTCAGATCACGATTCTACTCCTGAAAGATCTCTACATCCATTCTGCCAGAAGACCCTCGAGACCCGCAGTCGAGAGGATTTTCTGGATCAAAGGCTCCGGGAGATGAACCGATGGATCGAGGAACTCCGCCACGCACCCCTCACTTATGGTGAGGATATTTGTACTGACCCTTCCTTCTCTCAAATGATCATGCAGGAACCGATCCCGCCAAACTTCAAGCTCCCTCAATTTGAAAGCTACGACGGGACTTCGGATCCAGTTGACCACCTGGAGGCCTTCCAAACAATGATGCTGCTCCATGGCGCACCTGACGCCATCCTGTGCCGAGCTTTTCCATCCACCTTGAAGGGAGCAGCGAGAAATTGGTACTCGGCACTGAAGTCGAGTACCATCTTTTTCTTTGATCAGACGAGCCACCAGTTTGCGACTCATTTTGTTAGCAGCCGGCATCTCCGGAGGGGTTCGGAGTCCCTCATCAACATCAAGCAAAAGGAGGGGGAGTCAATTCGGGCTTACGTCAACCGTTTCAATGTCGCCACGTTGGAGGTCCAAAATTTGGACCAATCGATCACGATGGCCGTTCTGAAAGGCGGCCTTCAGAAGAACGACCTTCTATTCTCCCTAAAAAAGAAGTATCCCAGAGATTTTGCCGATCTGTTAGCTCGGGCCGAAGGGTACGCCCGAACAGAAAAAGTCTTCAAAATGAAGGATGAGGAGACCACGAGAGAGTGATAGGCGGGAGACTCGAGTAAGCCCGCAGTCGAAAAAGGGCCGAGAGAAGCTCGGCCACGTTCTCGAACTCCTCCCGGGCACAAGCGCACCTAGACTCCTCCCTGAGCATGCAGGCAGAGAAACCCGGAGCACCGGGTTCTGCGAGGCTCTCCCCCAAGAAGATTCCGCAGCTATGCCCCCCTCAACGCATCGAAAACCCAAGTGCTGATGGAAGTCAGAGAGCAGCTCCCAAGGCCGGAAAGGATGCACACGCACCCCGGGAAGCGCAATCCTAATAAGTTCTACCTCTACCATTGTGACCACGGCCACGACACGAAAGAATGTATTCAGCTCCGAGACGAGATCGAGGAGCTCATCAGACGAGGTCGGCTCGATAGGTTCATTCGACACTGACCTGAGGGTAGAGAGGATCGGCCAAGGACCCTGCCGCAGCCTGAGCCACCGAGGAGGAAAGAGCAGCCCGGAGATCGACCTCCAATTGGGATCATCAACTCCATCTCTGGAGGACCTTGACAGGAAGCAGACCTTCTACGGCCCTGAGATTTGAAAAATCTGTAAATGTATTACGAACGACTTTGCTTTAAATCAAGATTCCTTTCAGATTTTCACATCTTTCCCTTTTTGGCATGGATTTGTAACGACAGGGGATGACCCCTTCGGACAACGAAAACAAACCCTAATATGGACAAAGTTGAAGGCCCGATTATTCGTAGACCGAAAGGGGGGAGAGGCCATACAGTGCCCATATGCGCCCCCACAGCCATGTTAGGGACAGGAGGAGAACCTCGCCCTAACATGAGCAAGGTTGAAGGCTCGGTTATTTGTAGATCGGATGGGGGAAGAGGCCCTGCAATGCCCATATGTGCCCCCACGACCCTGTTAGGGACAGGAGGAGAACCTCGCCCTAACATGAGTAAAGTCGAAGGCCCAGTTACACTTAGACCGGATGGGGGGAGAGGCCCTGCAACGCCCATATGTGCCCTCACAGCCCTGTTAGGGACAGGGGGAGAACCTCACCCTAACTTGAGCAAAGTCGAAGGCCCGGTTACACTTAGACCGGATGGGGGGAGAGGCCCTGCAACGCCCATATGTGCCCCCACGGCCCTGTTAGGGACAGGAGGAGAACCTCGCCCTAACATGAGCAAAGTCGAAGGCCCGATTACACTGAGACCGGATGGGGGGAGAGACCCTGCAATGCCCATATGTGCCCCCATAGCCCTGTTAGGGACAGAAGGAGAATCTCGCCCTAACTTGAGCAAAGTCGTAGGCCCGGTGACACTTAGATCGGATGGGGGGAGAGGCCCTGCAATGCCCATATGTGCCCCCACGGCCCTGTTAGGGATAGGAGGAGAACCTCGCCCTAACATGAGCAAGGTCGAAGGCCCTGTTACACTTAGACCGGATGGAGGGAGAGGCCCTGCAATGCCCATATGTGCCTCCATAGCCCTATTAGAGACAAGCGGAGGACCTCGTCCCAACCTGAGCTGAAATCGATTACGTCAGAAATAGGAGAAGAACCTCGTCCTGACATCAATTAAGATCTGATCATTCAAGACCGGATAAGAAAAAGAAAACCTTCCCAGCGACCCCTCCGCACTCCCACGACCCCACTAAGAGCAGGGAGAAAACCCTCACTCGAGAAAAAAAAAAGGAGAGGGGTTAAAAAGGAAAGCGACGAACTACATCAGCGACAAATGAAAAATAAATTACATTGAAAATACAGAGAATCTCGTCTCAGCGAGGATGGGGGTTCTCACCAAAATCTTCGATCTCTAAAAGAGCTCTCAACACAGGCCAAGGATAAGATGGCTTCCTCAGGGCGACGAGAAACTTAGACCCCCGAGCTCAGACTCTGAAAGGAGGCATCAAACTCGAGTGGTCCCGGACGAATCAGCGGCCATAAACAGAAGGACGGGTCAATGCGATGGTGATCGTGTATCTCTGAATGGCATCGATATCGAGCAAGGCAAAAGCCGAAGGAAGCTCGACAAACGACAATTCAACACGTGAGTAAAAGAGGTAGCGAAAAATTCCCTTCTCATGTTATTTACTAAATATGCATTACAGAACCCTTAAGGCTGAAGAAGAAAGATGATCGGAAAAGTAAGCCGATGCGGCAACGACCAGTAACCTCCAGACGACGTCGGCTAAAAAAAAAAAAGAAGAAGAAAGAAGAAAAAAGGAAAAAAAAAGAAGAAAAAAGGGAAGAAGAGAGAAAAAAGACGAAAAGAAAAAGAGGAGGAGAATACAACAATAACAATAGCGAATGAAAGAAGTTCGACAAAGAAGTTCGGCAGGCGATAATTTGACGCAAAGTGCGGACAAGGTAACAAAATCTCCTACTCATTCTCGATTAACAAGATGTACGTTACAAGACCCTGAGGGCCGAGGAAAAAGAACATTACTACAACACTCGAAAGGAACACATTAGGGACCACTTCAAGCTTTCGACTTCTCCTTTCGGTTCCATCCTTCTCAGCGGTATTTTTCAGTGCGTGTGATAAACCCCTTGGCTCTCGCCCTCCGCCTCATTCCGCTCCATTGTCGAAAACCCAACCCTAGGGGGAAAAGGGGGGATAGAATTCAAGGGGAAGCAACAGCGACGGCAGCGGCGACGACGACCTGCATCAGGAAGAACCGGAAGTACCCCGGAGGCTGCGATGATGCCAGAGGCATGCACCACCACCGTGTGCTCCACGACAACCACCATCCTAGGTACTTCGGCAAGGTCGGCATGCGCTACTTCCACCGTCCCCGCAACAAGCTCTACTGCCCCACCGTCAATGCTGACCGCCTCTGGTCCCTCGACCCCGACGACATCAAGAAACCCGCCACAGCTTGTGACGACAACTCTACCCCCTTGACCGGTGTCGCCCCGTTCAACTACTCCAAAATTCTTGAGCGGAATGCACTCACCGGTTGGTCCCATTATTAAATCCATGTTGTTGAAGGAATTCTCCCTCGAGCCCCCTTCGAGGCGGTGGGAACCCTTAGTGATAGTTCAGCAGCCACTGAGCTTGCTGGCCACTGTCTTCCCCCTCCTACTCCTCTCGATCCATAACATCCTCTCGAGATTGACCTCCGGGGCAGAAACCCCGGCAGGAGAATTCCTCGAAAGGGCTCGAAAGACTGAAGGCGGCGGGGAGCCAGCGGAGATGGCGACGATTGGTGCGAAGAATGCTCAGAGTCGAAAAGGACACCGATGGGGTGGCTAAACTCTCAGGCAGAAGAAAGGCGTCAACTCTCAGGCAAAATGAAGTCCCTGGAGGGAAGACGGGGGGCTTAAATAAGCGACGGGGCCTGGCACAGTTATGGTGGCAGATATCCCCAGGTCAACCAGTGCCCGCCGCGTGTCCCACTCACCGCGGCGTAGAGCTGACTGCTGGCGGGACCATTGTGGTGTGGCGCTTAGGACTACGCTCCAGTAGAAATTTCGAAAGGACTTTTCGGATCACCCTAATTGGAAAAAGACTCCAGCACGCACGCATTAAATGTCAGGATTTTCGAGGACGGACGTACGCAGGATTCGAGGGGGCAACTTCAGCTGTGAAAATTTCTCTGTACTTCATTCAAAACTCGAACTCGAAAGTAGGGGGATTGGTGTTGGGTATAAAATACCCCCCCAGCCGAAGTTCGTGTCAGGAGTGACCCCTCAGGGATTCTACCGACGTCCGACCTTCGACGACATCTCTCCGACGGCCCAGCCTCCTCGACATTCCCAAGTTCTGCCGATGGACGGACTCCACCCAAGTTTTCACCTGCTAGACTTCATCCAGACTCCTACGGGAGTCGAACTTCCTCCCTGACTCTGACTGCAAGTAGACTTCATCCGGACTCCTACGGGAGCCGGACTTCATCCCCGACTCCGACTGCAAGTAGACTTCATCCGGACTCCTACGGGAGCCGGACTTCATCCCCGACTCCGAACGCAGGTAGACTTCATCCGGACTCCTACAGGAGCCGAACTTCATCCCCGACTTCGACTGCAAGTAGACTTCATCCGGACTCCTACGGGAGCCGGACTTCGTCCCCAACTCCGAATGCAGGTAGACTTCATCCGGACTCCTACGGGAGCCGAACTTCATCCCCGACTTTGACTGCAGGTAGACTTCATCCGGACTCCTACGGGAGTCGAACTTCGTCCCTAACTTCGACTGTAAGTAGACTTCATCCGGACTCCTACGGGAGCCAGACTTTGTCCCCGACTTCGACTGCAAGTAGACTTCATCCGGACTCCTACGGGAGCCAGAGCCAGACTTCGTCTCCAACTTTGACTGCAGGTAGACTTCATCTGGACTCCTATGAGAGTCGGACTTTGTCCCCGACTTCGACTGCAGGTAGACTTCATCTGAACTCCTACGGGAGCCGGACTCCGAGCTCCTGCTACAAGCGGTCTACTTTAAACTTCCACTACGAGCGGTCTGCACCGGATTTTCACGGTAAACCTCCACCCGAGCTTCCATTGTGGATGAATTCCTTCCGAATTTCTATTGCAGGTAGGCTTCGATCGGGCCCCTCGACAAATGACCCCCATCCAGGCTTTTACGGAGATCGGACTCCGACCGAACTTCTATAGCGGACAGATAGAGGACAGATCCCGCACGGACTCCAGCAGTCGGACCCCTCCAGCGGATGAACCTCTTCAGCGCTATTCAACACCCACTGACCGATCGACCCTCCGCCGAATTCTGTGTAAGACCGAGCTTCGTTTGCGGAAAGCCCCCCGACCGAGCTCCTACAGCAAATGACCCTCGCTTGTAGTATTAACGCTCAAGGCACCCAACGGTAGAAGGCTCGCCAGCAACATCCGAGCTCATCTCAGATGGATAGCTGCCTCTCTCTATCAGGCACTTCGATCGAGCTTCGGCCAACAGGCCTGGGCTCCATGCGACAGGCCACAGTAATGGCCACGACTCTGCTCCACCTCCTGCGACGGATTCTGCGTGGCTCCACTACTCCTCACAACAGACTCCACGCGGCAGGCCGCAATAATAGCCACGATTCTGCTCCACTTCCTGCAACGGATTCTGCGTGGCTCCACCACTCTCTGGCAAGTCACGACAACGGACGCCGCTCCACTCTCCGCAACAGGCTCCACGTGGTGGGTCACGGTGATAGCCACGACCCCACCCATTTACTCTCCATAACAAAGTCCTCTTGGCCCCGAGCGGCCCACTACTAGGCAGTTACAAACGTCGCTATCAGTCCGTTGCCCCCTCCGTCAATAAAAAGGGGGGTCCCAGATACGTTATTCTCTAAGCTCTAATTTCTATCTCAAAACTCTGCTAAAATTTTCGTTCGAGCGCTCCATTCTTGTTGAGGCAGAGAACTGACTTGAGCGTCGGAGGGTCTTACTGGAGCACCTCCAACTCTGGTTTAGACTTCCTTTGCAGGTCCCGACGGCGACCGCGACTCCCTCGACTCCAGCTTCTCCGACGCAGGCGGAGTTTTGCACCAACAGTTATTATTTTTGAATTCTCTGTACTTGAATTTCAATTCTAATTAATGAAAAATTTATTTTTTTGTACTTTAAATTCATGTCTTTTATTTTTTTGCACGTAGATGCTCGGATCTAATTAGTAGATCTTAGTACCAATTTATTTTATGCACTTTAAATTTTTATTATTTATTTTTATTGTAAATAGATGCTAGGATCTAAATAGTAGATCTTAGTATCCGATTTAATTCTCGCACTTTTAATTTTTATCTTCCGACTTGAATTGCTTTTTTCAAAATTTTATTTTATTTTTATAAAATCAAAGATCTCAAAATAAAATCCTGCCTTCTCTGTGGATTTGATCCGACTCGCTACTTTCTATGTATCTTTAATTTTTATTGAAATCAAAATTAGATTTGATAATCACAGTGTCTTAACGACAACATCTTGAACCTATCAAATTTTTGGTGCCGTTGTCGGAGAAGGCACCAATTTTAATATTTGATTTTTTGATTTTTTTATAAATTTAGTTTACTAACCTTTTTATCTTTTTATTTTTGTGTAGAAAAAAATTTAAAATTCAAAAAAAAAAGATAGAAAGCTTTCAAATTTTATTTGGTGAGATCAATCCTAATCCTAGCCCTAACTATTTTTTTAGTATTAATTACTATTTTTTAAATTAATCTAAAATTCACCCATATAAACCTAATAAAAACTACATGAAAAGAGTAGAAACTTAATTTTTAGGAGCATTCATCATCGTAGATTTATTTTTGGTGATCGCTGGAGACAAGATAAGCTTTTAAGTTCTATTAGTTTCATGCATCTAATTTAGTTACATAGAACCTCTTGTTTCAAATTGGTTGTGCATATTCATCTTAAATCAATTTAAGGGCAACACCCATAACAAGATAAGGTGGAGACTTCATCACCCTTTCTTGGTCCAAAAACAAACAACCAGCATCCCACATTAACCCTAGCCTAATTAAAATCAAGTAAACATTGGCCCCTAGGATTAATCGAGTTCAGTTTTGAGTATTGTGGTCAAGTCAAGTGCAAAGTAAGTTTGGACTCACCCCTAAAACTGGTGTCTAAGGCTAGAGGTTACAAAAGCTCAGCCTAAGTAGACTCATGGTTATTTAATTGGTTCCATTAGCTTACCTCACCAATCTAATTAGTGTCTAAGACAAGTAATGGGGGGACCCCCACAATCCCACCTCTTACCTGGCTAGTTGAAGGAAGTGAGAACAAACCCAATTGGTATCTAGGCTAAGCCACTCTACATCAAACTGTTAGGTCTAAGAAATCCGTAGGTGTCTAGATTTAACTGTTTGCTAACTTGATTGCAATTAACATTTAACCACAACTAATTCTTCTCATCTTTCATCCTTAGTTCTAGGGCTTTCTTAAGGATCTCATCTTTAAAACTTTTGTCTTTCTTTTTCTTCTCTTTTCTTTCCCCTTCTTCTTTAAAAAAAAAATGAACCATACACATTAGGGTTTGCATTGATACATGCACGATATTTTTTTATTCTAACCTAGTTGAACCTAACCCTGAAATTGAACGACTGATTCATGCTAAATCTAAAAATCAAATGGCTGAAAATCTTGAGAACCACCTAGACAGATGAAGAAATATTTTATTCTTTCGACCTATAATCCATCAATGTTCCCATCATTCTATTCAGATTCTAGTCCTAAGGTTGATTTGAACCTGATAGCCTAAAAATTAGATAAAGTTGACCTTCTTATAGATAAATGCCTAGTCTTAGGTCTACAATCTCCTGCATAATACATACCACCTTTCAATTATCAGGAGATTTATTTTATCTGTGCTAGCCCAACCCATCATGTGAGTGAATATCCTTCGGCTGCACAGTTTCGATCTTTCATCCAAGAACAAGTTCAAGGTACTCAAGGTTACTCTAATCCTGTCAATGAACCATTCTTAAACACATATAACCAAGATTGGAGGAACCATTCTGATTTTTCTTGGAGACCCCAACAAACTCAGGCCCAGACCCAAATCCCTCATGTGTATAATTTTCAGAATAGGCCCCAATATCAAAACTATGCCTATAATAGTGGTCAGCCTAGTCAGCCTACTCAGCTATCCTATTACAATCAGCTGTTATACCCACCTCCTCAATAGATCAATCTAGCCGATGATAGATTTAGCCAACTTCAACAAATGATCATGACCCAACAGCAATCCCTCGTCAGGTTAGAAGCACAAATAGATCAATTAACTGAGTCTACCATGAGGAGAGAACTAGGTCAATTGCCAAACGAACCAATATCGAATTTTGAAAATGACCCACCCATCCACCAACCACCTGGACATAGTCAACAAACCAAGAATCCCCAATTTGAAAGTGACAAGGTAATTTCTGAGCTTAGAAGTAATAGGATTCTTAAGAACTCATACCAAAATCAGGTCAGTGAGGTTAGTACTGATGCTAGCCAAAATGAGATCTTAGAAGAAAAGGTTAGTACTGTGACTAACCCAATAGAATAACCTGAGCCCAAAATTGATGCTGATCTAAGTGAAAAAAAAAGGAGAGCGATGAGTTATCCGAGATATATCCACCAAAAGTCTCATTTTCTTCAGCCTTAGAAATCGATTCTTCTTCTTTAGAATCACCATCCCCTTCAGAACTAAAATTGCCCTCAATCACACTTGAGTATACATATTTGAAATTAAGTGACACCCTTCCAGTATCCATTGCATTGAACTCAACTCCTAACCAAAAAACTCAATTTATAAGCATTATAGAAGAACAAATAGGAGAACTTCTTAACAAACAAGAGTCTGTGAATGGATTTATGAATTATCTTTTTAAAATTAAAAATAAGGATGTAAAATACGTTTTGAAGATTGGCAACAAACTACTAAAATTTATTACAGACCATCTTCATATGATTGGCAATCCAAAACTATTGAAATTTGTCAATCCAATATTTGATACAGGATAGAGAATCAGGATGGTCTGGCTGAAGACGATAAACTTAGCACTTTTTGGGAGGCAACTCAATTTTTAATTTTTAATTTTTGCTTTTACTTTTGCTTTCTTTTGCATTTTGTTTAGGTTAATCGAGTCTTGCTTTATGTCTTTTGTAAGGATCTGAAGATAATCTTGGTTAAGTTGGGAGAATCAATTTTTAAAAAACTTCTAGATCAGGTGATATCTCTTCTTTTCTTTCTTTTTGCACCTTTCATCTCTTCTACTCCATTGAGGACAATGTCGATTAAGTTGGAGGGAAGAATAAAAAAAAAATTAAGTCCTCAAGTAAGTTAGTATTTAGCATTTAAGCACCTGATTACACTTAAAAATTGAGTTAAATCAAATATTTTTAAAAAAAAATTGATATACAGACTAGAAAGTTTGTGAGATATTAAGGGATCAAGTATCAAGAAAACTCAATAAAAAGTTAAGTTTAGAACTTAAACAGTTTTTCTTAAGCATTTCTAAATTTTTCCTACCAACATCAAAGAAGAGTTAACTTTTAATGGGCTTGTGTAGGATAACTATACATTTCTTTATATTATAAAAAAAAAAATTTTAAGTACTTCATGCTGAGTAATCGGGCCTCTTTACCTAAGCAAGCATTAAGTTTCACATCAAAAAGTATGAAGGATAAAGAAGCTTTATTGTAAAGCTAGTTTTAACTCATAGCCTGTTTGATTCGAGCAAGTAGGTTCGAAGAATATTTTATACTTAGTGCCCTAAAGCCATCTGGTCATGTTGGGGGTTGTGATAAGTAGCATATTTTTGTATTTATTGTAGGTATTTTTGGTAATTTATGATGCTAACATCTTCTTAAAAATCCTAATTTCATAAATTTATTAAATTTTTTTAAAAAATAAGTAATTTTAGAAAAAAATATGAAATTAGATATATTTATAAAAAATAGATGTTAATTTAATTCAATAATTTAAGCACCAAAATGAAAAAAAAAATTGAAGAATTTAATGCATATTTTTTTCAATTTTTCAAGCAAAAATTGGAGTCAAAAATAGAGCTAAAATATCCTAAAAAATCTTAAAAATAGCCTCTAGTGTACGGTGGACTGACCACTTTGTCCACAGAGCCAGAGTGTGGTCCACGAAAATAGTTACATGATCCACAGGCACGGTTCATAGCGAGAAAAATATCCTGGGCACAATCCAACGGCTGAGATTCAATCCGACCCAGATCCGACAGTCCACGTTCGCTGCTGGTTTATAAGAGAAGTTTTTATCTGATCCGGCGGTCCAGAAGTGATCCATCACGTGATCCAACAGCTGTTATCGCTTCCGACTTTGATAAGGAATTAAACTGCATGATCCAATAGCCAAAAATCAATCCCAAGCACGATCGGACTGCTGTGGTTCGATTCGACCCTGATAAGGATTATAACTTTGATTTTTGGGCAGATCTGGGCAGTCCAAGCTCCATCCGACGGCCAGAAAAATTTTTAAAGATTTTTATACGATTTCTAAGGATTTTAGGACTCCTTTTCCTACCAAAAAATTATGAAAAATTAATCTATAAATAGAGAGTCCGAGAATAAGCTTTGGGGGGTAGAAAAAATAGAGAAAAAAGCTTAGAAAAAATAGAGAAAAAAATAAAATAGCTTTAGGGATCTAAGGAAAAGAAGAAAAGTCGGTTCGCTCCACGAAGTATGACGGAAGACGGAGAGGTCATCAACCATCTTTCTGACGAGGCTAGACTGATCAACTTCAGATCTTTGTTATAGTTTATTTTTATTTTATCTTGTTATTATTTTTGAATTCCCTATACTTGAATTTCAATTCTAATTAATGAAAAATTTATTTTTCTGTACTTTAAATTTTTATCTTTTATTTTTTTGCATGTAGATGCTAGGATCTAATTAGTAGATCTGAGTACCAATTTATTTTATGTATTTTAAATTTTTATTATTTATTTTTATTGTAAGTAGATGCTAGGATCTAAATAGTAGATCTTAGTACCTGATTTAATTCTCGCACTTTTAATTTTTATCTTCCGACTTAAATTACTTTTTCTAAAATTTTATTTTATTTTTATAAAATCAAAAATCTCAAAATAAAATTCTATTTTCTCTGTGGATTCGATCCAACTCACTACATTCTACGTATCTTTAATTTTTATTGAAGTCGGAATTAGATTTGATAATCACGGTGTCTTAACGACAACATCTTGAACCTATCAGTGTCTAAAAAGCAAGCAACAGGGGGACCCCCACGATCCCACCTCTTACCTGACTAGTTGAAGGAAGTGAGAACAAACCCAATTTGTATCTAGATCCAGCCACTCTATATCAAACTGTTAGGTTTAAGAAACCCGTAGGTATCTAGGTTTAACTATTTGCTAACTTGATTGAAACTAACATCTAACTACAACTAATTATTCTCATTTTTTTTCTTTCTCTTCTTTTCTCTTTCCCCTTCTTCTTTAAAAAAAAATTAAGCCACACATATTAGGGTTTGCACTGATACATGCACGGTAGAATTTTTTTATTCTGATCTAGTTAAATCCAATTTAGAAATTAAACGGCTGATTCATGTTAAATCTGATAATCAAATGGCTAAAAATCTGAAGAACCGCCTAGACAGATGAAAGAATATTTTATTTTCTCCATCTATAACCTATCAATATTTTCATCATTCTATGGGATCAAACATTCTGATTTTAGTTCTAAGGCCGATTTGAACTTGCTAGTCCAAAAATTAGATAAAGTCGACCTTCTTATAGATAAATGCCTAGCCTTAGGTTCACAATCTCCTACACAATACACACCACCTTTCAATTATCAGGAGATTTGTTCTATATGTGCTAGTCCAATCCATCATGTGAGTGAATATCCCTCAGCTGTACAGTTTCCACCCTTCATCCAAGAACAAGTTTAAGCTTTTCAAGATTACTCCAATCCTATCAATGACCCATTCTTAAACACATATAATCAAGATTGGAGAAACCATCCTAATTTTTTTTGGAGATCCCAATAGACTTAGGCTCAAACCCAAATTTCTCCTATGCAAAACTATCAAAATTGGCCACAATATCAAAACTATGTCTATAATAGAGGTCAGCCCAATCAACCTATCCAGCCATCCTATTACAATCAGCCGTTATACCCACCTACTCAATAGACCCCTCTAGTCGATGATAAATTTAACCAACTTCAATAAATGATTATGATCCAACAGTAATTCCTTGCCAGGCTAGAAGCACAAATAGATCAATTAACTGAGTCTACCATAAGGAGAGAACTAGGTCAATTGCCAAACGAACTAATACCGAATTTTAAAAATAACCCATCTACCTACCAACCACCTAAACCAAGTCATCAATTTAATATCCCACCTAAAAATTCTCAATTTGAAAATGATAAAGTAATCTCTGAGCTTAAAAGTGATAGGATTCTTAAGGACCCATATCAAGACCAGGTGAGTAAGGCTAGTACTGATGCTAGCCAAAATAAAAATTTAAAAAAAGAAGTTAGTACTAAGGCTAACCCAATAGAAGAATCTGAGCTTGAAACTGATACTGAGAAGAGAGCAGATGAGTTATCCGAGATATATTCATCAAGAGTTTCATTTTCTTCAGCCCTAGAAATTAGTTCTTCTTCTTTAGAATCACCATCTTCTCCAAATTTGAAATCGCCCTCGATCATATCTGAGTATGCATATTTTGAATCAAGTGATACCCTTTCAGTACCCATTGCATCGAACTTAACTCTTAATCTGAAAACTCAATTCATGAGTATTTTAGAAGAACAAATAGAAAAAATTATTAAAGAAACTATAAATGGGTTTGTAACTTATCTTACTACAATTAAGGACAGAGATGTGAAATACTTTTTGAAAATTGATAATAAAATATTAAAATTTATCATATACCATCTTCATATGATTGGCAATCTAAAATTATTGAAATTTATCAATCCAATATTTGATACAGGGTAGGTGGGAGAATCAGCATGATCTAACTGAAGACAGTAAACTTAATGCTTCTTGGGAGGCAACCCAATTTTTAATCTTTAGTTTTTGCTTTTGCTTTTGCTATCTTTTACATTTTGTTTAGGTTAATTGAGTCTTGCTTAGTGTCTTTTGTAGGGATCTGAAAATAATCTTGACTAAATTGGGGGGAGAATCAATTTTGAAAAGACTTATGGATCAGGTGATATCTCTCATTTTCTTTCTTTTTGTACTCTTCATTTTTTCTACTCCATTGAGAATAATAATTTTTTTTTTAATTTTTAAAGTAATCAAGTAAGTTAGTATTTAGTATTAAAGCACCTAATTATACTTAAAAATTGAGTTCAACCAAATATTTTTAAAAGAAAATTAATGTACAGGCTAGAGAGTTTGTGAGATATTGAGGGATTAAATATTAAGAAAACTCAATAAAGAATTAAGGTTAGAACTTAAACAGTTTTCTTTGAGCATTTCTAAATTTTTTCTACTAGCATCCAAGAAGAGTTAACTTTTTATGGACTTGTGTAGGATAACTATACGTTTCTTCATATATTTGAAAAAAAAAATTCAAGTACTTCATGCTAAGTAACCGGACCTCTTTATCTAAGCAAGCATTAAGTTTCACGTAAAAAGGTGTGAAGGGCAAAGAAGCTTTGTTATAAAGCTAGTTTTAACTCGTAGCCTGTTTGATTCGAGTAAGTAGGTCCGAGAGGTATTCTATATCTAGTACCCTAAAGTCGTCTGGTATATGAGTCATTGGCTGAAAACTTGCTACATGGGTCAAACAGAAAGCTTAAGGAGTTAAGACACTCAATAGCAGTATAACGTTAAAAAAAAAATCAATAAGTAAAAGATGGAAGTAACAATATACTTATCCATACGAAGATTAATGATTTGGAGATAAAAATAGAAATAATTTAAAAAAATTTAGAAAAGATTTAGTATTCTTAGCTTAACTCCCACCTTGATGAGTATTAATACCCTAATAACATGCCTCACTCATGCTCTACTGTATATTAGTGGTTTTATTAAAAATTGTTTGATAAAATTTAAAATTTTAAGATAAATGGTACTTAATTCTAAATTCTTTCTTTACTCAAGAATGAGCAAAATTCAAGTTGGGGGGTGTGATAAGTGGTGTATTTTTATATTTATTATAGATATTTTTGATACTTTATGGTGCTAACATCTTAAAAATCTAATTTCATGAATTTATTAAATTTTTTTAAAAAATAAATAATTTTAAAAAAAATATGAAATTAGAATGTATTTATGAAAAATAGATATTGAGTTAATTAAGAAATTTAAGCACCAAAATAATAAAAAAAATTTGAAAAATTTAACGTATATTTTTTTTAATTTTTCAGATAAAAATTGAAGCAAAAACAGAGCCAAAATATCTTAAAAAATCTTAAAAATAGCTTCCAATGCACGGTGGACCGGCCAGTCGGTCTACAAAGCCAGGGCGCGGCTCACGACGGGTGAAGGATTCTGGGCGCAATCCAATGGCTGACATTCATCCTGATCTAGGTCCGACAGTCAGCATCATTTTCGAATTTGAATAGGAGATCAGAAGCACTGATTGACGACCTAGATGCAATCCATCATGAGATCCGACGGCTGTTATCACTCCTGACTGAGAATAAGAGATTAATAGCATGATCCGATGGCCAGAAAGCAATCAAAGGTGCAATCGAATGGCTGTGGTTTGATCCAACTTTGATAAGAAAAAAAATTATATTTTTTAGGCAGATCTGAGTAGTTCAAGCGCGATCGGATGGCTAGAAATATTCCTAGGATATTAAAATGATTTCTATGGATTTTAGGACTCCTTTTCTTATCAAAAAATATTAAAAAAATTTATCTATAAATAGGAGGTCCGAAAATAAGCCTGGAGAGAAGAAAAAATCAATAGAAAGTAAGAAAAAAATAAAAATAAAATAAAATAACTTTAGGGACCCAAGGAAAAGAAGGAGAAAAATCGGTTCGCTCTATGAAGTACGATGGAAGATGGAAAGGTCATCAATCATCTTTCCGACGAAGGTTGACTGATCAATTTCAGATCCTTATTACAGTTTATTTTTATTTTATTTTATTATTTTTTAAAATTCTCTATACTTAAATTTCAATTCTAGTTAATGAAAAATTTATTTTCTTGCACTTTAAATTTCTGTCTTTTATTTTTCGTAAATAGATGCTAGGATCTAATTAGTAGATCTTAGTATCAATTTTTTTTATGCACTTTAAATTTTTGTTATTTATTTTTATTACAAGTAGATGCTAGGATCTAAATAGTAGATCTTAGTACCTAATTTATTTTTTACATTTTTAATTCCTATTTTTTGATAAATTATTTTCTTCAAAATTTTATTTTCATTTTACAAAATCAAAGATCTCAAATCAAAATCCTACCTTCTCTATGGATTCGACCTGACTCACTACTTTCTATGTATTTTTATTTTTTATTGAAGTCGGAATTAGATTTGATAATCTCGATGTCTTAACGATAGCATCTTGACCCTATCACAAGACATCTCCATCTTCCTGCATCTAAAGGTTGTATAGTTTCTTCTTCAACATCAGCTTGTTACACATATTTTTTTCCATATATATGTTGTGCAACTTCGATCACAAGTCTTTTGGGGTCCTCTCCTCTAATACCGAATAAAGCACCGCATCCGCCAAATATCCTCTGATACAAAATAAACCTTCTTCTCCAAGGACATCCACTAACGATCCGTCATCCCTTCAGACTTCTCTTCCAATACTTGATCCAGATCTGCTTGAACCAAAAGATCTTCTACCCAAATTTTTCATATGAAAAATTTTTTTTTCTATCAAACTTCTCAAAATCAACCTTCATGTTGCTTCCCATGACTGAATCCAAATCAAAAACACAACAAAACTATAAGGGATTTGAGAAATACCTTGACAGAGTCCTTACTGAAATTTAGCTTTTGAAGATCTTCAACTTCTGGAGTCTCCTTCTTTCTCCATACAATTCATGCTCTGATACCAATTATTGGAGCAGCTTTTCCAGATTGTGGATGTTAGGAAACAGCAAGAATCTAATCATGGAGGTCCTTGAAGGCCAGCAACCAAGCAAAACAAAAATAGCTTTCACGATTTTAGTAACATTGTAAATCCTATCTGTAGAACTTCTTACTATTTGAGCTCCTTCTCCGCTAGATCTGAAACCCACCTTTTGGGATCTAAAAATACTCTTGATGAAGCCTCCAAAAAATAAAAAATAGGACATAGAACTCCTCTTGAACGGCCAAGAGGAGGTGTACAAATAGGGGGTGTGCATAAGGAGAGCGCTAGAAACCCTAGCACCTCCTTTCTTTCCTTTTTGGGGTGGCGGCCAAGAAGCCCTAGATTTTTTGCTTCTAGGACATGGAGAAGACTAGAGAGAGAGAAAGAAAAAGAAAGAAAGTTAAAAAATAAATAATTTTATATTTCTTTCAATTCATCGAGTCAGAGTATAATGTATCTATATATATAGGGTCAATATGACCCAACCCAAAAACTCTCCTAGCTAACTCAATATAAGATTGTACTCACTCAAGCCCATGTACACCCATGATTTGATTCAATCTTATAATCTTGGGCTCAATCCTAGCTCAAATATAAGTTAGCCCCTCAAAGCCCAAAATCTCTGAATCTCAAAAGCCAAAAGGCTAACAACCTTTCATACTAGGGCCCAAACTAGCCCTAGAAAACCTATGACCACCTCATAGACTTTGGATCTTCGCCTTAGCCTGGTTTCTTGAGCCTTAGGAGCACCAAATAAGGCCCAACAATGGTACTCTACCGGATCGCCTTAAAGATGTTTGTTCATTGGGCTCCGGGTTTGATCTCATCAAATTTGATTCAGATTCATCATTGGTGTTGGTTCTTCTACCTGTCGAACTTCATCAAGCTTGATTTTAGATGCACTTATTTTGTTACTAAAGAATTTTTTTTTAAAAAAAATGTGCCTTACTGCTAACAAACACCTTTTGTTCAGTAGATAGATAAAAGTAATATCCTTTCATTTTCTTGGGGTATCTTACATAATTACACTTATCGGACCTAGAACATAGCTTGTCAATTTGTAATCATTTAACATAAGCCGAACACCCTCAGACCCTAAAGTAAGAGAGGTTCGGCCTATATCCTGATCATATCTCATATGGTGTCTTACTAACTGATTTGCTCGAAATATTATTAAGCACAAGATAGACTGTTTCAAATGCATATCCCCAAAAAGAGATCGGCAGAATTACAAACCTCATCATAAATCGAACCATATCCAACAAGATTCGATTCCTTCTTTCTGAAACGTCATTATGCTATGGTGTCCTTAAAGGGATCCATTAAGAGAGAATCCCATTCTCTCCTATATATGTCAAAAATTCACTAGAAAGATATTCACCTCCTCGATCAAATCAAAGAGTTTTAATATTTTCTTCAGTTTGTTTCTCTACTTTATTACAGAACCATTTGAATATTTCAAACGATTCAAATTTATATTTCATCAAGTAGACATATCCATATCTAGATAGGTCATCTGTGAATGTAATGAAATAGTTATACTCTCCTCTGGCACATTTGCTCATGGGTCCACATATATCAGCATATATCAGACCCAGCACATCACTGACTCGTTCACCTTTTTCAGTAAAAGATAACTTGATCATCTTTCTAAGTAAATAAGACTCACAGATAGGTAACGATTCATAATCGTCTTTATGAAGAATTTCTTCTTGAGCTAATCTATTCATTCTGTTCTTGTTGATATGACCTAGCCTACAATATCAAAGGTAAGCATTCATGACATCATCTATTCTAAGGTATTTATTTTAATGTACATTATATTAGGCCTAGATACAATATAGATACTATTGTTCAACTGTCTACGTAAAATTGTAACACCATTCAAAATGATATCATAAAAAAAATTTTTATTGATATTTCATAATCGGAATTGATCAAAAGACCTACAAAAATAACATTTAAAAGAAAACTAAGACAGTAATAACACTTATTAAGAACAATGTACTGAGACTCGAATACAAGCTTAATGATTCCTAAAGCTAGAATTGGAACTGATCTTCCATCTCCAACATTCAGAAATCTCTCACCTTCTCAAAATCTCCTAGTGATCTGAAGATCCTGCAAATATGAATAGGGCTTCTAGTATCCAATACCCAGATCATTGTATCTATAAGAATGAAGTTATAAGATGTTATCACATAAGTACTTTGTCCAATAACTGATTGCTTCTTCTTCTTTGGCCTGTTTGGATCAAGAGAAGTGATATATTGAGAACAATTCCTCTTCCAGTGACCCTGCTTCTTGTAAAAAAATCACTCTGTCTAACTTTGATTAGCCTTGAACTTAGATTTCTGAAACTGACTCCCAACACCAGGCACCTTCTTATTTTTCTTCTTTTTTTCTTTCTTAAAAGGACGACGACTGTCTAAAGAAGATCCTCCCACCAAATTCATCGTCTTCTTGTGAAGTTTGTGATCCTTCTCAAAAGTCTGTAGCAATTCCAACAAACCGTGGTAGTTGTCTACCAGCTTCATCATTTCGATGATCGAGGAATGACGGATAGGACTTGAGTAGAGAGTTCAGGATCGCATCCTTGCTCAGCTGTTTGTGCAAGAAAAAGCTGAGTTTGCTCAATTCTTCAATCTGCTCGATCATATACAATACATGATCAGTAACAGATGCACCCTCCCTCAATCGGACATTAAAAATAGTGTAACTAATTTTGTACTACTCAACATCATCAAGAGTACCAAAAAAATCTCTCAACACTTGAAATATTTCTTCTGATTGAGCTTCTTCAAACTTCCAAATGAACTCGTCGTTCATGGAAGCCCGTATGATACAATGAACTATGGTGCGATCATTGAGCCACTTTAAATAAGTATCTCGGACCGCTCCTCAGGTGTTAGGAGTAAGTTCCTTAGGTGTCAGATTCATTATCACATAAAGAATTCGCTCGTGCTCCAAGATAATTTTTAACTTTCGATATCAATTATCAAAATTTGATCCGATAAGCTTCTCACTGTCTAACAGTGATCTGAGTGACAAGTTTGAGCTATATCTGTACACACAAGAAAAATACAAAGCCTAATTAGTATATAAATTTATTAATCCTAAAGACTTAGATTTTAGTCTAAAGATCTTCCTACTATTTTATACGAATTGGTAGTCTCTACCTCCAGTTCGAGAAATTACCTTAATTATTGCCCAGCTATGCAACCCAAAAGGGGAGGTTGAATTAGATTTTTAAAATTTTAACATTAATTTAGAACTATGAGGATTAAATAACAATGAACAGGATATATGTAGAGAGTGATTTAAGCAAGGTCTAAAAAATAAATACAAGAATGCAAGAAGATAAAAAAATTTAGAAAGAGAGAGCAAGTAAGCACAATACAAATAAATAAGATTTATAGTGGTTCGATGCCAACCTTGCACCTACATCTACTCCCCAAGCTCCTACTTGGAAATTCAAATCCACTAAACTGTATTCAACAAGAATACAATGTCAATACCTCCGACTCTAGCTATCCCAAGCTAGAACACTTATTTTTCGGATACAAGCCAACCCAATACAATCCGATTCAAGATTCGGACCAATCTTTCTAAGTTTTGGAATCCTTTTAAAACTAAAGATCAAGACAAAACAGAGTATGTAAGTTAATCATACGAAAATATAAATTTAGCTCCTTTAATGAGCAAACAAAACTTTAAATGCACTTTACACAATAAGAAGGAAGTTTTTCTGATTTTTTTCAAAGTGATTGAAGACTTGAATGAGCTCTTGAGGGGTTAGTAAACTTGAAATGAAAGCTTTTTTAACTTCAAGAGGGCTCTTTGCTTAGGGCTGAAATGAATGCTTGAAGAACCTTCTTTATTCCCTCCTTTAAGTGCCTTTTATAGCTTCAAATGATGGTAGAGAGTGATCTGGATAGTTTTAGAGCTGTTGGAGATCATTAAATGAGCATTAAATGCACCAAAACGAGCTGAAAAACTAGCCGTTACGAAATTTTTCCATCGCAGGGATCGATTAATACACATAAGTCGACTCATGGGGTCGACTTCTGTGGCACAGAATAGAAAATGATTGTTTTATAATTTTGGCGTGCACAGCAACAGAGGTCGACTCATGCACAGGGGTCGACTCATGGGGTCGACTCAATGGGATGTGCCAGCCAAAAAATAGCGTGCCGTTCAGCCCCATTTGACATGAGTCGACTCATGGAGTCGACTCAATTTTATAAATATTATTTTTTTTTTCAAAATATACATCCAAAAAGTATGAAATTTTTTCCAATAGATCACTAATCTTCTGTTCTTGTTCTTGAGACTTTCGAATTAGGACTTGATGAAATTACGATTTTATTTCTGAAAAATAATAAATCTTTTTTCAAGCCAAAATCATTAGTAACCTCCTCAAATGCTTTATAATCATCAAAATCAATTCAATGAGCAACAATCTTCCTCTTTTTGATGATGATAAAATACTTGAGCAAAAGCAGAGTATAACATATATAAGGTATTGAATATGAATTTTAAATTTATGAAAATACATCACTTAAACATCATAGCCAGTTATTTGAATGAAATGCATCATGAGTAGTTTGAAATCAATTTAAAATTTACTTATAAGATCATTTGCTTTGAAGATTAAATTAAAAATTACTGACAATTTTGGTTCTTTGACACATTAGCTTTGACAATTTTGCTTATTGCTCTCGATTCTATTTCTCTATTGCTTATTGCTCGATCTCGATTTTTGATTCTCTACTCCCCCTTTTTGACAGCATCAATTAAGATCTTAAGATATTTTAAAGAGAGAAAAAAAAAGGATAACAAAATGGACATATTTTCTCTACTCCCCCTTTTTGATACTATATTTTATTTCTTTACTCTCCCTCTTTGATTGTTTATTTCTCTACTCCCCCTCACTGTAACAATTATAAAAGATATATCAATTTACTCATTTAGAAGATATTGCTATTCAAGATATTTCATCACACATATATGAGTCATTTTTCATATCTTATAATTAAAATATTTTAATTGATCCCATTCATAAACATTAATCCAAAGATATTCATTGAAATTCAAAACTTAAAAAATGTATATATCAAAATGTGACTGAATACATTAAGTCAAAATACATAGATCATACAAAAGTCATGTATAACAACTATCCAAGAGTCAATCAGCCAACAAAATACAAAGGCCATAAGATAGATCCTAGATAAAAATAAAAAAAAAGATTAACTATTCTATATCTATTAGATATCATAGCTAGAGGGATCAGAATCTGAAGAGTCAAAGATATGATGAAAAGATGTAAGATCAAATCCACGGGTACGACCTCGACCACATCTGTCTCGACCACAGGTAGAAGTACCGACACGAGTAAAGGGGCGAGAAGATCTTGGAGCCTGAGAAGCTATGGACTGTGCTAGAAAAAAAAGTCTGATGGTGTCCAAAAGATCCAAGGCTCTCGATACAAACTGCATCAAGGTACTAAACTGAGTAGAGACAGTCTCACTGGAGCCCCTGATCTCTCTCCTCAAAAAGTCAAATCCACTCTCTAAAACTCCTCGAAGTCTAGCCACCTCTGCAGATAGATTGGATACCTCTGTGATGTCCTCATGCGGCTGAGAATGGGCTAAAGCTAATACTTGCCTCTGCAAATCTAGAACTCTGTCCGTCAGTCTCAAAACACATCCCTCAAGCTTCTCAAGTCGTATGGACTGAGATATGAGCATCTGAAAAATAGTAGAGATATGAGGGATCAAAGTCTGATCTGAGTCATCCTAAGATGTCGACCTCTGAGCAAAACCTGAGGTGGCAAACTGCTAAGATAAAATGGAGGCAACACGCTGGGACATCATCTCAATCTGATCGTCTGCCAGACTGATCTCTGAATGATCTACTCTGCTCCCAGACTGCGATATAGAAACATGCCTCCTCACAGACTCTAAAGGACCAGCCTCGTGATCAGACACGAACTGAATATCTGGAGATACTTTATGATCACAAGGAGGTGAAAACAGTCTCTCCTCCACTGCTCTCTCCTCAGCTGGCTCCTCTGCTCTTTCCTCGACACCTTTTGACCAACCGCCATCAGTCTTTGAAAAACCCATGTGGTACAGTGTGTGGCAGTTGATGGTGTCAGAATGAGATAACCTAGTAACTGTCTCTCCCTCAAAACTGACTCCGAACCTCCTAAGACCAGGATGAGTGCCATACCAAAAGGCAAGTGAGCCTTAGACCTATTTAGGATCTCTCTCATGGCCTCAATCATCAGAAAAAAAAGGTTCAAGGGGGTCTCAGTGATCACATGATACATGAAACAAATATCTCTACCGGATAAGAGGTCATGCCTGCCACTCCTAGGGACAAAAAGCTTGATCACCATGTGATGTAAAAGCCTTATTTCTACTGAAAGTATCTAGGCTTCTAATTTATTTAAACTATCAGTAAAAGTTCTACCTAAGATAGCTTTAATTCCTTCTTCTTTAATTGGGAGCTCCATATTAGTATAGCCTTCACAAGGCAAGTGCAGAATTTGTCCTAAATACAAAGGATCAAGAATAATATCAACACCTTTCACTATAGACTTTACTGTTCCATTGAAGTAACTTAAATTTAAATAAAATTATCTGACCAGATCAACATAAGTATTTTCTTTTAATAGACAGTAAAACTCCCATCCTTGATTTTTAATCTTTGATCCAATAGAGAACCTTTCTTTTTCAAAAAATTTGAAATCTATATTCTTCTCGGATTCCACTTTTCGATCAGAGAGAGATACCTTGCTTGGACTGATTGGGGACTATGTAGAAACTGAAGCAAGACCTGGAGCTGGGATTGGAGCAAGAGAGGGCTCGGCTGCTATTCTTTTCCTGTGCACACTCCCTTCCAACCTGCGAACAGATTTTTTTCTTTGCAGTAGCTTCATTTTGGGAGTCATTTGGACAAAAGAGACTTGCAAGGAGCTTAGAAGACTAAATGAGAGGTAGAGAGGAAAGGATTTTAGAAAAAAAAGCAAGAATTTTGGAGAGATAAATCACCAGTTTGGAGAAGAGGGGTAGAATCTAGGGCATGCTCGAATCATCCAAATAAGAAAGAGGAGAGGAAGTTGGTTCCTAAACGGGTGATTTGAAGGATGAAAATCAGTGGAAAGAGAGATTTGAGAGAAATCTTCGATTTGAGGGAGAAGAGAGGGAGAGCTTTTGGTTCAGTGGGAGGAAGAAGAAGAAGGGTTGAGTCGGCTCAAAAAAAATTTTTCAATAAAAAAAGAGTGCCCGAAGGATTTTGACAGAATTACAAGTTTACCCTAGGGTCGACCTTGGGGGTCGACTCATGGCATAGAAAATTTCATAAGAATGATGAAAAAATTTGAAAAAATCTAAAACTTTGAGGGAAAAGTATCTACCTAGAGATTGATCATGTGAAGTACAGTTTTGAGCTTTTAAGAGAAAAGAAGAGATAAGAATTGAGCTCAACAAATTTGGTTCAATGAATTTTTTGGTATTAAGAACTTGAAATTAGAGAGATACTTAAGCTGATGGATCAAGGATTCCTAGTTCTCTTCTAATTTCATAAAATCTATCTTCACTTAAGGCCTTGGTAAAAATGTCAGTCAATTGTTTCTCAGTACATACATAGTCAAGAATTATATTATTGTTTTGAACATATTCTCTTATAAAATGATGTCTAATTTCAATATGTTTTGATCTAGAGTACTGAATTGGATTTGTAGTTAGATTGATAACACTAGTGTTATCACATCTTATGGGAGTTTTATTGAGTTTGATGCCAAAGTTTTCAAGTTGTTGCTTAATCCACAAAATTTGAGCATAACAACTTCCGACTGCAATGTATTCAGCCTCGACCGTAGACAGTGCTACCAAATTTTACTTCTTGTTAAACCAAGAGATTAAGTTAACTCCAAGAAATTGGCAAGTTCCACTAGTACTTTTTCTATCTAATCTACATCTAGCAAAATCGACATCTGAATATCCTATTAAGTCAATTGATGAGTTCTTAGAATATCATAGTCATAGAGTTTGTGTACCATTTAAATATCTAAAGATTTTTTTAACTGCATTCAAGTGTGATTCTTTTGGATTTGATTGAAAGCGAGCATAAAGATATACACTAAACATAATATCTGATCTACTAGCAGTTAAATACAATAGAGAACCAATTATACCTTTATAAAATTTTAAGTCTACATTTTTACCTCCTTCATCCTTGTCAAGCTTACATGATGGGCTCATGGGTGTACCAATTACTTTGGAACCCTCCATTCTAAATCTTTTGAGTAGTTCTCTTGTATATTTGCTTTGAGTGATGGAGATTTCTTCTTTTGTTTGTTTAATTTAGAGTCCGAGGAAGAATGTAAGTTCTTCCATCATGTTCATCTCAAACTCCCCCTGCATGAGCTTAGCAAAATCTTGACAAAGAGTTTCATTAGTAGATCCAAAAATAATGTCATCAATATATATTTGTATAACTAAGATATCATCTTGATTTCTTTTAATGAAAAAGGTTGTGCCTACATTTTCTCTTGAAAAATCATTATTAAGTAGAAATTTACTTAACCTTTCATACCAAGCCCTAGGTGCTTATTTCAAATCATATAATGCTTTGTTTAATTTAAAAATATGATTAGAAAAAGCATGATTTTCAAAATCGGAAGGTTGTTCTACATAAACTTCTTCAGCAATATATCCATTTAGAAAAGCACTTTTGACATCCATTTGGAATAACTTAAAATTCATAAAGTAAGCATATGCAAGTAAAAGTCCAATTGCTTCTAATCTAGCAACAGGTGCAAAGGTCTCATCAAAATTAATTCTCTCTTTTTAATTATAACCCTTTGCAATCAATCTTGCTTTATTCCTAATTATATTTCTATGTTCATCCAGTTTATTTCTATATACCTATTTTGTGCCAATTACTGGATAATTTTTAGGTCTTGATACTAAAGTCTATATATTATTTCTTTCGAATTGATTAAGTTCTTCTTGCATTGCATTTATCCAATTATAATCTTTTTCAGCTTCATCTATGATTTTATGTTCAAAATGAGAAACAAATACAAAATGATTGTATGCATCTCTAAGAGAGGAACGAGTTTTTACTCCATGTGTAGGATCACTAATGATCAATTCTTTGGGGTGATTGTGATCATACCTCCATTCTTTAAGTAGATTATTTGAGCCTTGAGATTGTTCTTATTGTTCTTCACCTTCATCCTCTTGTTTGTTTTCATGTTCTTCTTCATTTTAAATTGTTGAGTCTTTTAGGATGATCTCCTTCATCCCTTCTATAAGAGGATCTGCATCATCAATACCTTCATTCTTCCTTAAAGGAAGATCGTTAGTTTCATCAAAAACAACATGTATTGACTCCTCTACTACTAAAATTCTTTTGTTGAAAACTCTAAAAGCTTTACTCAAAAAGGAGTAACTAAGAAAAATAGCTTCATCGAATTTTGTATCAAATTTTTTTAGTCTTTCTTTACCATTATTCAAAATAAAATATCGACAACCAAAAATATGAAAATATACAATATTTGATTTTCTTCTTTTCCAAAGCTCATAGAGAGTTTTCTTTAAAATTGATCTAATTAAAGCACGGTTTAATATGTAATATACCGTGTTAATTACTTCTGCCCAAAAATATCTTGGGAGGTTGCTTTTACATAGCATGGTACGGGCCATTTCTTCGAGGGTTCTATTTTTTCTTTCTACTATCCTATTTTATTGAGGTGTCCTAGGTGCTAAAAAGTTATGGTCAATACCATTTTCATCACAAAATTTTTCAAAATCTTGATTTTCAAATTCAGTTCCATGATCACTTCGAATATTTTGAATTGAAAAATCTTTTTCATTAGTGACTTTTCGATAAAATTTTGAGAACACATGAAAAATTTCATCCTTATGTGCCAAAAAGAAGATCTATGTAAAATGAGAGAAATCATCAATAATCACAAAGCCATATTGTTTTTCACCTAGACTAGTAGTTCTAGTGGGTCCAAATAAATTCATGTGCAATAATTCTAATGGCCTAAAAGTTGAAACAATATTTTTAGATTTGAATGATACTTTTATTTATTTTCCTAGTTGATATGTATCACAAATTCTATCCTTTTCAAAATTCAATTTAGATAAATGAGTAATCAATTCCTTTTTAATAAGTTTTGAAAGTGAATGCATGCTAATGTGTGCAAGCCTACAGTGCCAAAGCCAACTAGTCTCATTAATTTTGGCATTCAAGGCTACTAGGCATTGTATGTTTATCTTGAAAAAATCATTCAAATCTACCATATAAACATTACCATGTCTATGCCCAACAAATTTAGTGCCTTCTTCATTGGGATTAGTTACTATGCATAATGAAGATTCAAAAATGACTTTGTACCTTTTATCACAAAATTGACTAATGCTCAATAGATTATGTTTCAAACCATCTACTAACAAAATATTTTCAATATACTTGGAGGGAGTGATACCAATGTTACCTATACCGATGATTTTTTTTTACTATTGTCTCCAAAGATGACCATCCCTCCATCTTTTATATCAAGTGTGATGAATTGAAATTCATCATCGATCATGTGTCTTGAGCACCCACTATCAAGATACCATTTCTGATTTGTTCTTTGGGATGCAAGATACACCTGCATGCAAAAATCAAGTTTTCACTTTAGGTACCCAAGTTTTCTTGAGTCCTCTTTGGTTAGTCACAATGACTCTTTTTGGAATCTATATTTTCTTCACATTAGAATTTTCAGATTTGTTAGAGAAACAAGTATAGGATTTGTGTCCTACTATACCATATTTAAAACAAGTAGTATTTGAAAACTTGTTGCCTGATGAGTTCGCATAGATATTTTTCAAGAATTTTTATTTTTTTAAAGGGTTGTAGTCAAGACCGACTTTATCATAAATGGCCTTTTGATTGTCAAGTATTATTTGAAGTTTATTTAAACTTAAAGTAAACTTTTCAACCATTGAATTTAACTTGACAGTCTCATTTTTTAAGTTCAGATTTTTTTGAGACAATATTAATTTTTTATTTAAAATAATCTCATTTTCTTTTAGTAAAGATTAATTCTTTGATTTCAATTATTTGTTCTTTACCCCTAGCTTCTTTAGTTCATCAATTAGATCATAAAACGCTTCATGAAGTTCTTCAAAGATAAAGTCATTAGGAGTTTCAGTATTTACCTCATTTTTATGTGCCATAAAGCACAAGTTAGCTTGTTCATTTAAATCTTCTTCTTCGGAGCTTGACTCATCACTTTCGCTCCATGTAGCCATCATAGCTTTCTTCTTATACTTCTTGGAATCTTTCTTAAGTTGTAGACATTCAGACTTAAAGTGTTCCGACTTCTTACATTCATAACAAATAAGAGATTACTCCTTATCCTTCTCTTTGCTATATTCTCCTTTTGTAGGTGGCCTCTTCCTCATTCCTTGTCTTATTTTCTTCAAAAACTTCTTAAATTTTTTAGTAATGAGAGCTATTTCTTCATCCTACTCTTCATTTTTCGTATCATCGAATTCCTCATCAAGTTGAGCAGTGGATTTGAGGACGATTGTCCTCTTCTTTTTAACATCTTCTTCTTGATGTTGTTTCATGCTTAACACATGTGTCATTAGCGATCCTAGAAGCTCCTCCAAGAGTAAGATATTCAGATCTTTGGCTTCTTGAATTGTGGTCACTTTGACCTCCCAAGTCCTTGGTAAAGACCTAAGAATTTTTCTCACGAGATCACTGTTAGAATAAGACTTATCAAGACTTTTTAAATCATTAATAATATCAGTAAAATGAGTAAATATTTTAGTTATGGATTCATCATGTTCCATTTTAAAGAGTTCATATTTATGCACATGCATGTTAATTTTTGATTCATTCACTTGATTAGTTCCTTCATGAGTTCCTTCTAATCTATCCCATATTTTCTTAACTGACATACATGTTGAAATACGATTGAATTCATTAGCATCTAGAGCATAATATAAAACATTCATGACTTTTGCATTAAGTTGAACCATTTTCTTGTCATCCTCATCCCATTCTTTTTCGAATTTGGTTGATTCCACACCATCAATTATTTTAGTGGATGTATGTGGTCCATTTACTATGATACTCCATATATCATAGTCAAGTGCTTGAATAAAAATTTTCATCTGAGCTTTTCAATAGGTATAATTTGATCTATTGAAAAGTGAAGGTCGGTTTGTGGACTGCCCCTCGGCTAGTGAAGTACCAACTTGAGTTGCTATAGATCTTTAGCTCTTTGATAGTTAAATCAAAGTAGGGCTAGAGCACCGGACTCTGATACCACTTGTTGTCCAGCTATGCAACCCAAGAGACGGAGTGAATTAAATTTTTAAAATTTTAACGTTAATTTAGAACTATGAAGATTAAATAACAATGAGCAGGATATATGTAGAAAGTGATTTAAGCAGGGTCTAAAAAATAGATGCAAGAATGCAAGAAGATAAAAAAATTTAGAAAGAGAAAGCAAGTAAGCACAACACAAACAAATAAGATTTATAGTGGTTCGGTGCCAACCTTACACCTACATCCACTCCCCAAGCTCCTACTTGGAAATTCAAATCCACTAAACTGTATTCAACAAGAATATAACGTCGGTACCTCCGACTCTAGCTATCCCAAGTTAGAATACTTATTTTTCGAGTACAAGCCAATCCAATACAATCTGATTCAAGGTTCGGACTAACCTTTCTAAGTTTTGGAATCCTTCCAAAATTAAAGATCAAGATAAAACAGAGTATGTGAGTTAATCACATGAAAATATAAATTTAGCTCCTTTAATGAGCAAATAAAATTTTAAATGCACTTTACACAATAAGAAGGAAGCTTTTCTGATTTCTCTCAAAGTGGTTGAAGATTTGAATGAGCTCTTAAAGGGTTGGTGAACTTGAAATGAAAGCTTCTTTGACTGCAAGAGGGCTCTTTGCTTAAGGCTGAAATGAATGCCTGAAGAACCTTCTTTATTCCCTCCTTTAAGTGCCTTTTATAGCTTCAAATGATGGTGGAGAGTGATCTGGATAGTTTTAGAGCTGTTGGAGATCATTAAATGAGCATTAAATACACCAAAACGAGCTGAAAAACTAGTCGTTACGGAGTTTTTTCGTCACAGGGGTCGACTCATAGGGTCGACTCATACATATGAGTTGACTCATGGGGTCGACTTCTGTGGTATAGAATAGAAAATGATTGTTCTGTAATTTTAACATACACAGCAACAGAGGTCGACTCATAGGATCGACTCATACACAGAGGTCGACTCATGGGGTCGACTCAATTGGGTGTGCCAGCCAAAAAACAGCGTGTCGTTCAGCCCCATTTGACATGAGTCGACTTATGGGGTCGACTTAATTTTATAAATATTATTTTCTTTCAAAATATACATCCAAAAAGTGCAAAATTTTCTCCAATAGATCACAAATCTTCTATTCTTGCTCTTGAGGCTTTCGAGTTAGGACTTGATAAAATTATGATTTTGCCCCTAAAAAACAATATATTTTTTTTCAAGTCAAAATCATTAGTAACCTCCTTAAATACTTTATAATCATCAAAATCAATTCAAGGAGCAACACTAATTCCTTAGCAGGTACTGAAATCCACACAAACTATATATAGGCTCGAGGATGGCTCGGTTAACTCATATGCACCTATACGTAGGTTCTCAACTAATTATTTCTTCAAACAACTTCTAGTATTTAATTTAGCCCCAGATTTTATTTCAGTAGGCGATGGGCCTCCACTGAAAGTTCTGATTAGATCAAACCATTAACATGAACTTACTTAGTGATTCTACTTAATGAGTGATCAGGTCCGAGGATGACTTGATCGATCCAACCATCATCAGATAGTTCAACAGAGTCATCATATGATGAATGATAATTCCATCATTCACAAAGAACACTAGATGGATGGTGCCTGCAATATCAATCAAAAATAATAGATCCATTATCACTCACCTTAATAGGAAACTATGATCTAGTTATCACCATAACCAGCTCATTTTAGGAACCTAATAATTTAGAGAATTTAATCAATTTAGAGAAAAGAGATGAGAAAAAAAGATCAATCAGTAGACCACAATCCTCTCACTGACTTCTCCAAGTCACTAAATTGAGTTAGGTCATGCTGATTAAACTGATATCTAGATCAGTCACATTGATCAACCTTAATGATATGGGCTAACTTGAATCACTTAACGATCTAATCAAAATCTAGTTCACCAAATTGGTCAGATAAGTGAGATCAATGGGAGCGTCTGCTAAACTTGTCTTAGACACCATCGAAATGACCAGATAAGCTGCTCCCAATTAAAAACCATCGATCGAAATACCAAACTTACCTTAGACACCAATTGGTTAACTAGTTTTGATTTGACCAATCTAATGATTTCGGTTCAACCACTGAGCTACAATCAAGGTCCATTTGGTCTAATTAAAGACATAAATTTGACCATCTATAACTATTGTACTAAAAAAATTCTGATTAATCTAATTCAACATTTGGTTAGATTTAATCAATTTATCTACATGGTCAATCAATTCTTTGATTCTAACCTTAGGTCTAACCCAATTAAAGAGAAGGATCTGATTTGAGCTAACCCATGCCCCATATTTTATGCTATATCATTAGATCTAAATCATAATTCTAAATCTAATCAGCTTGATACTTAATTCTCAATTAAGTTTTGCATCAATATGGTTAAGATTTTGAAAATAATTTTTCATGTAAATTTTTTACATCAGATCATAAAATTTTTTAGATCAAATCTAAATTTTTATAATTTTAAATTAAAATAATTTTGATTAAATAAGATTAGATGTAACTAACCATCTTCGTAACTTGCATCATATACAACAACACCTAAAGTTTCAAGATCTAAGATTTTGCAAGAAAGTAAGTTTTTCTCTTTTTGCTTTCTTCTTCATGGGACCTCACAGTAGCATCCCTACACGCCATAAGAGTATCCTATTGAATAAGAAGAGATGATCATGAAATTTTACTTGCTCCTATGACCGGACGACCTGGTAATTATCCAATCTAAGTACTTTACTACTCAGAGCATCTAATCTAAAAATTAGATCTGAAAATAAATTAATTTAGATCTAATTTAAATTATAAATAATCAGATCTAATAACAAAAAAATCAGATCTAAAGTCATATTATTTTATATCAAAATAATCTGACTCTGATACTAGTTGAAGAAAATATGCGGTAGTACAGTACATGTAATTTTAAAAAAATTATGCAATAAAACTAAAAGATTAAATAATTTAATCCTAATCATATGTATAAGATCTAATCTTAGACTACCACGTCATGATTTTTGATATAAAAATATATGCTTTAGATCTGAAAATAAAAATTATATCAATTTCATCGATGCTGAAATTCAAGATCTAATTATTAGATCTACTATAGGAATCAAAATAAATTACAGATCATTACCAAATAAATTTTGATCTTGATCTTCTCTGATCCAATGATTGGAGAGGGTGTTCCTCAGATTGCTCGCAACGACACAAAGTCGTCTGGCCTCTATAGGCAAATCCATACAAAGACTGGTGCAGATCAGGGGCTCGGAGATGCTAGTCTGCGAATAACTTTGATAGCTGATCTCTTCTTTCTTCTACAAGCATCTTGGACACTCCAAAGTGGTAGGAGATCTGGAGGAAGAAGAAAGGAGGAGGAGAAAAAGCTCTAAAAATCAAAAAAGAAGCAAGAGAATTGATCATGGGACGTCCAAGAGAGGGGATCCCTTCTTATAGACTAGAAATTAGAATTTTTCAAGAAAAGGTGCAAAAAGTCCATGCCAAAACCTCATTTTGGCATCCCAAAAAATTCCAAAAAAAATATTAGGATATGGAGAAGGATTCAGGAGTCTCACATGTCAAAGGATTCTTTAAAAAAATAAATAAAAAAATAATATGGCACCATCAATATACCATATATGAAAATTTTCTTTTCTAGTCTGCATCTTATCTCTAATTCGGATCACATTCGAATTAGGCAAGAGATAATATTATGGCTCATCAGCTATTGCTACCTACCCTTATTGAATCCTTTCTCATGATGTCAAAAATCACAACCCAAATCTATTTAGGCGTGGAGAAATTGGCATGGATCCAGATATGGTGCAAAAGATAAGGATAGAGTCCTAATTTGACTTGGACTCTTCATTTCTAATTCAATTCTAATCCAAATCAAATTTGGATTAAACCCACTAATAGAAATGAACCTAATCCAATTAGAAATCTAAATATCTCACCAAATTTTTAATCTAATTAAGAATTAACCGAGTCTAAACCATGATCGAATCAGGATTAAAATTCTCTTGTAATCGAATTTGACCATATCAATTCCAATCTAAGTCGAACTGAATCTAATTCAATTAGACTTATTCCAAAACTCTTTACTCAATCAAATTAAATCATTTAGTAATCTAATTACTAATTAATTCTCTATAAATAATAGAGTCTCAGTCCCAGTGGGACTCTCCCACAGTGTCCTAGTCCAAGTAAGACTCTTCATCAGAGTCACAATCCAATTAGACTCGTCAGCCATCAGATCTGATCAAATCTTCTAATACGTATAATCTCATAGATTTGAACCTAAGTCGGTAGCATAGGAATAATTTTCTATACCAATCGATGTAACCATCTAGCAATGATGATCCAACGACCAGATAGATCGAAGTATTGCAAAACAATCTTCTAGAACCTACTGACGTATGGTTACTGTATAATTCATCCCTTTAATCCAAATGCTCAAGATGATCTAGAGTTTAACTGTCAACCCTAATTAAGTCGATCACATTGTATTTTAATCTTTCAAATCCATCTCATAGATTATCCTGATCCAGATTTTGCTAAATTGAAAGACACTGATGCATATCTCCTACCAATTTAGAAGGATCAATTCCATCTTATAACACACACCGACTTCATAAGTACTTGACTGCATCTAGTATCCTTCCATCACTGAATTAAAAACTCAGATAGTTTGGTATTAAAGTACAGTGAGTTACTTATAAGTCACCGTAGTGGTCTCAAATCGGAGGGACACTTATATCCATACCTTTCACGAGCTACTCTTGACAGCAAAGTGCTCGACACATGATCACGTTCGATGCGAATGTATTCCTACATTCCATCTGTATGTCATAACAGTGTCTCCACACTCCTTGGTTAAGAGGACAACTAACTCATATGGCACATAACGACCTACACTTGATATCACTATCGTTCTAGTAATAGCATATCATTTGGTCATGAATATTTTTAAGGACTTAACGATAAATCCTCCTTTATCGATTAATAATAGTCCTAAGAACTCATTACAATACAAGAGTTCAAAGATGGTCAATTTGTAATGAAAATATCAAATATTTTTTATAATAAAAATTCATGTACAATTTACAAGATGAGCACAATCGTCTAATGATTGGCTTTGAAACATATTTTCCAATAGGTTTGGCTTACATCCTAACCATATCTTATATGGTATTTTACTAACTGACTTGTACAGAATATTATTGAGTATAAAACAGGCTGTCTCAAGTGCATATCCTCAAAAGGAGATCGATAGACTTACAAACCCCATTATAGACCGAACTATGTCCAACAAAATTCGATTCCTCCTTTTTGAGACACCATTATGTTGTGGCATCCCTGGAGGAATCTATTATGAGAGAATCTCATTCTCTTCAAGATATGTCAGAAATTTATAGGAAAGATATTTACCCCTTCGGTCAGACTAAAGAGTCTTAATATTTTTTTCAGTTTGTTTCTCTACTTCATTATGAGATCATTTGAATATTTCAAATGATTCAAACTTGTGTTTCATCAAGTAGACATATCCGTACATAGATAGGTCGTCTATGAATGTAATGAAATAGCTATACCCTCCTCTGACACTAATATTCATAGGTCCACAAACATCACTATGTATTAGACCTAGAATTTCACTAGCTTGTTCATCTTTTTCAGTAAAAGGTGACTTAATCATCTTTTTAAGAAGACAAGACTCACAAATCGATAATGATTCACAATCATTGATACTGACGATACCCTCTTGTGCTAACCTGTATATCCTGCTTTTGTTAATATGATCGAGCTTGTAATGCCATGGGTAAGCATCTGTGACATTATTTAACTTTAGGCATTTATTTGGAGTGTATATTACACTCACAAGTTGTGACAAAATATAGATGCAATTTTTTGATTATTCTCGTATTATTGTAATATCATTCATAATGATATCATAATAATAATTCTTTATTGATAAACTATAATCATCTTTGACCAAAAGACCAATAGAGATTATATTATCAAGAGATATGGACAATAATGATAATCACTTAAAATGACACTATTAGATTTGAAAATAAGCTCGACGACTCCTAAAGTCCGAATTGAAATTTGACTTTCATCTTCCATATTTAGTAATCTCTCATCGTTTTCAAATTTTCTACTAACTTGAAATCCTTACAATGAATTGCATATGTGAACTGCACTTCTGATATCCTATACCTAGATAGTAATGTCACATATAGAGAAATTACAAGATGTTATCATATAAGCACATTGACCAGTAACTAATTGCTTGTTTATCTTTAACCTATTTGGATCATAGTCTGCTTAACTTGATTCAGTCCTAAATATTTTAGCTAGATTGGGCTCAAGACAAATATTCAACTTCTGATACTGGTTATCAAAGTTGGATCCAATAAGCTCATTATTGTCAAACAATGAGTAGAGCGACAAATTACTAGCCATTTTTGAAAAAAAAAATATAGACCTAATTAGTATATGAATTAATCAAACTTAAAGATATGGACTTTAATCTAAAGATTTTTTTACTATTTTATACGAATTGATAGCCTCAACCTTCAATTCAAAAAATTATTTTAATTCCTTAGTAGGTACTAGAATTTACACAGGCTACATATAAGCTCGAGTATGGCTCGATCAATCCATATGCATCTACTAGTAGGTTCTCAACCAATTATTTTTCAAAATAATTTTTAATAATTAATTTTATCTTAAATTTTATTTTAATAGGTGATAGGCCTTCATTGAAAGTCCTGATTAGGTCTAACCATTAACATGAACCTACTCAATAATTCTAACTAATGAATAATCATATTCGAATATGGCTCGGCCAACCCAACCATCCATCAGATAGTACAATAAAGTTATCATATGATGAATAATAATACCATCATTCACAGAAACACCAGACAAATGGCGCCTGCAATGTCAATCAAAAATAATGGATCCAATACTATTCACCTTAATGGGAGGCTATGATCTAATTATCACCATAACTAGCTCATTTTATGGATCTAATAATTTAAAAAATTTGATTAATATAATTTAACAAAATTAAATGCACAGACCAGCTAATCTCAATCCTCTCACTGACTTCACCAAGTCAGATCAGAGTGGACTAAAAATAAGTCGATCCAACTGACAAATTGTCAATCCTCCTACTGACTTCACTAAGTCATGTCGAGGATAAAGACAAATCGAACTAAAAGCACCTAAATCAGTCAATTGATTTTCTAGTAAGCATGGATCAATCCTAATCATTAAGTGATCTGATCAAAATTTGATTCACCATGTTGGCCAAGTAAGTGAGATTGGTGGGAAGGATATGCCATTACTCGTCATAGACTCAATCTATGTGAGTAGCTCCTAATTAAAAATCATCGATGAAGACTGCCAAACTTACCTTAGATACTAACTGATTAATCAGTTTCAATTGGATCAACTTATGGATTTGGGTTTAACTGCTGAGCTCAAGATCAAAGTTCATTTGGATCTAATCAAAGACATAGACTCGATCAATTACAACTATTGTATTGGCTCTAGAAAAATCCTGATTTAATCTAATTTCTCTCCTTAGTCTATTTAATCTTTGATTCTAACCCTAAGGTCTAATCCAGTTAGGAGGATCTAATCAAGCTAACCCATAAACCCATCACCTAAATTTTATGTGAATGATATTAGACCTTTAATTCATAATTTTAGATCTAATAAGTTCAACTTAATTCTTAATTAAGTTTGAGACTGTAGATAAGGATTTGATATTTAAAAATAATTTTAAATTTTATAAAATATTTTTATAATTAATTTTTATACATAATTATTTAGGTCTGAAACTTAAATCGGCTTATTCTTGGATTGAGCCGATTCATCATAATAGGTCGACTAAATTTTGAGACTTAGTTGACTCATTGATGTTGCATTATTAATCATAATTCTTAACCTATTTTATGGAGTCAACTCAATAGAAATTAAGCTAACTAATCAAAATCCTAAGTTGATCCAAACAATATTGAGTCGACTCAACAAGCAAACTACAACAATTGTATTAATTTTAGATCAAAATAATTCTATATAAACAGTAATAAAATTAATCATAAATTATTTTAGAATAATTCTAAATATGTTTATGATTCTAGATTTTATTTACAAAGATTAGATGCAACTATTTTTCATACAATGTATCACATACACAATCCTAAGATTTTGCAGAAAAATAAAGTTTTCTTTTCGTATTCATCTTCATGGGATAAAGTCATAATCGCATCCCTACACATCATAAGAGGATCCAATTGAATGAAAAAAAAAAATCTAATCTCTATTACCTCCTATGACCGAACGACCTAGTGACAAATCTGATCTGATTACTTTGCTACTCAAATCATCTAATCTAAATAATTTAGATCTAATCTAAATTATTTTAGATCTAATTATTACATTTTGATCATATCAAAATTAGATAATAATCATCATAAATAAAAATCATATATTTCAATTTAAAATCAGATTTTATAAGGATCAGCATAAACTAGGACAATCTTTATATTGTAAGGGATAAACCTTACAGCAGAACAACCTTATATCAGTTTGTACGATCAGATCTATAATTAATTTTAGATATAAATATCATATATTAGATCTAATCTAAATTAAATTATAGATTTAAATGTATATAATATCATGTCATATCAAACTGTGGCTCTGATACCACTATTGGAATGCACAGGAGTTTCATACATGCATTTCAAAAAAATTTATAGTGAAAAATATTAGATTAAACTATTTAATTTATAAATATATACATAAGATCTAATCTTAAAATTCTTACAAATAGATCTATGAATTTATATGCATAAAAATCTAAATTTAAAATAATAAGAATATGAATCAAAAATTAGTATTTAAAAACAAATCTGATCTACTGCTATTAGGGTTTCGAACCCAATATCTGAGTATGGATAGTCGAACTCCATGATCGAGAACATAGATCTAGAAGTCCTCTCTGATCGCTCATAGTTGCACAAGCATCTGACCTTTACAGATGGTCCACACGAAGTCCTATGATCGATCAGCCCTCTACGAGAGTGCTAGCTCGCACAGTCAGCTTCTGATGGCATATCTGATTTGATCTCCTTCTTTGACCGCCTCGAATCTTTCTGATGTCGAAGATGGATCAGAAGAGGATGCCGGATAGTGAAGAAAAAATAGACAAAGATACTCTTCTCTTTGATTTTTTCTCACCCAGAAACCCTAGAATAGTTTTAGGTTTCTCACTCGAGAGGAAATAGATCTTCTCCTTTATTCACACTAAAGAAGATAGAAGCCCATCCAAAACTCACACCCCAAAGAAGGTATTCAGCCCCTCTTTCCCTCTGATGTTTCACAGCAAAAATTAAAGAGTGGTTGGTACACAAAAATGTGAGCTTTTTATGGTTATTGCACAAATCGATTAGATAGGATAAGAGCTGAAGTTTGTTGCAATTCAAATCATTTTGAATTTCAATTTAACTTCAACTTTTTTTCACTCTTATCTGATTTAAAAAAGGACTTACCAGAGAGTTTTGGGCATAGAAAACAATCAAGAATACTTCCTTTTGATCGTACATAATAGGTGCCTTCATAAGGAGCCAACGTGTGGAAAGATAGGAATAGAAGTTTAAATTTAATTCAAACCATTTTGAATTCAATTTAAAACCAACAAAATCATATCCCTAATGGGTGACAAAAGAAGATTTTTGGTATAGATTTTTCAGCACACAAATCAATTTGTGCAAAAAAAAGGCGTAGAGAGAAAGGAAGGTGCAAGGGAAAGAGTTCCATTCATTTGAGACTCTAAAATTTAGCCAATTCAATTTCTTTCAAATCCAATCCAATTAAACCAACATAAAACATGATGAATCTAATCTGATTAGACTCCCATAACCTCAATTAAATCTAATTACATCAGTGAATTAATTGAGCCATAGACCCGATCAAATTAGGATCATTTCTCCCTTACCGATTAAGTCATCTCATAACCACCTGACCTGATTGAATCCAATTCAATCAGACTTGATCCAAACTTTAATGCTTAATCAAATTGAGCTAATTAGTGATCTAATTGTTGGGAAATATGACCCAAAAAGCCAATCATCAAGCTATTGACGGTTGAGCAACCAAGTATTGTAATTGATTTGTTAATAAATAAAATATATTTGGCATCTTCATCATAAGCTTTCATCTTCTAATGAACTCTGTTGTTATGATGAAGTCCTTAGGACTATTTAAGTTCGATAAAGAGAGAATTTATCGATTAGTCCTTAAAACTGTTCACGACCAAATGATAAGCTGTTAATAAGGACGACAGCTTCTATCGAGCATAGGTCGCTGTAGGCCATATGGGTTGGTTGTCCTCTTAACCAAGGAGTGTGGAGATACTGGTATGGCATACAGGTGAGATGTAAAGGTACATCATCATTGAACGTGACCAACTCTAGAGTATTCTGCTGTCAAGAATGTCTCTGATGGGATATAGGTATAAGTGTCCCTTAGACTTGAGATTGCCTCAGTGACTTGCAAGCAACTCACTGTGCTTTGGTACTAGACTAACTGAATTTCTAATTCAGGGATGGAAGGCTTCTAGGCACAGTTAAGTACTTGCAAAGTCAGAGTGTGATCGAGATGAGATTGACCACTCCAAGAGTTGGAGAAGAATGAGTCGCTGTATTTCAATTTAGCAAAACCTTGGCCAGAATAATCCATCAGATGGATTTGATATTTTGAAATACAATGTGGACAACCTGATCAGAGTTGACAGTTGAACTCTGGGCTGTCCTATGATCATTTTGGTCAAAGAGATGAATTATATGAAAACTATATCCGCATAGGTTCTAAGGATGTTGTTCTATACATTCGACCTATCCGGTCGTCGGGTACCATTGCTAGATGGTCACTTCGATTGGTACAGAAATTTATTTCTGTGCTACCGACTTAGGTTCGGACCTATGAGATCACACACATTAGAGTTCATGATCTGATCGGATGGTTGATCAACGATTAAGAATCGTTCTAGGGTTAAATGATCAATATGATTGACATTTAACCCAGTGCAAGTGTTGCAGGAGGATCGATTAGCAATTCGATTGCTAATTGGCTTAATTTGATTAAGCCAATGGACTAAGATTAAGTCTAATTAAATATGATTTAATTAGATTTGATTTGGACTTGATTGGATCAAGTCCAATTGGTTTATTGGATAAGCCAAGTACAAGAAAAAACTAGTCCTAGTTCAACTAAGACTTGGGTCAATCTAATTTCTAATTTGATTAGAAAATTAAATCAGGTTTAAATCTAATTTAATCTGATTAAATTAGGTTCTTAATTGGGTTAAGACCTATTTTAATTGGGTTGATCTAATTTTGGTTTGATTTGGTTTGAGAAACCAAATTAAAACAAGTCATAAGATAGAATCCTAGTAAGACTAGGATTCCACCTTGCACCACATAAGCCTTCCCCACGCCCTCTCTCTCATTCAACGCCAATCTCCTCTTATTTTGTGCGACAAAAGCCCTCTCCCAGGTCTCTCCCATGTTCACAAAAGGTCTCCTCTCTTCTTTCTTACATGGAAGGTGGTTTGGATCAAATCAAAAAGGAATAAGTTTGGATTTCGAATTCTATGAGATAGAGTTTTAGAAATCCAAAACTCTTTCAATTTTGCACCGAATTTATCCATTTTTTTTTTGAAATTTTCATGATTTTTAGGGTATACATTGTGCACCCTTTGCTGGTGATCCATGCATGAAAATAAGGAGAAGGTGCTCAAGAGTTGGGCGCCCCTTATCTTGCCATGTTTGGATAAGCCTTGACTAGGTATTTGACCTAGACAAGGACTCTATCATATCTCTCTATATAAAACGAGTTTCTTCATAAAACTTTTAAAAAAGATAGAGATTTGAGAGATCTTTGGGCCATCCAAAACTTAGAGAGAAAGAACTTTGGGTCGTGGAGATATAAAAGACACAAGTTAGGGTGTCTAGAGAGAAAAATGAGAAGAAGAAGAGGATCTTCTTCTAGGGTTATTTATTTTCATATCTTTCCTCCCTCCATCTTGAGTTTTCTGAGAGCGTCTCAGATCTGAAACTCCTCCTTCTACTTTTCATCTTTGGAAGAGTCCAAATCAAGAAGAAGGAGGCACCTGATCAACCATCAAAGAAGAATCAGCGTAGTACTAGCATACTGTGCTGATTTCCTGAAGCAGGATTTCTGATCGAGATTCGTGGGCTCGTGTGGATGACTCCTAGAGGCTGGACGCGTGTGTGGCTTGCAACATCATCCTCAAGCCTGGATCAGCGAGGTTAGAACGTCTAACTTGCAAGGTAATATATCTGATCTATTGTTTAATATATACATTAGATGTAGTATAGAAACATGTTGATATGATCAACATGTAGTTCATGCTATATTTATATATTTTAATTTCTGATTTAATGCTATGTAATAATCATATAATAGGATCTTAGATCTAGGGATTCTCTGATTTTAAAAAATAAATTTTAATTTATTTTAGTCTTTCGCTGTATGATCTTGAAAAAATTTCAAGATCTAACCCTGAAACCCTAGATCTGGTTCCTACAATTAGTATCAGAGCCTAGGTTCTTTATTACATGATTATTTATACATGCTTAGATTATTTCTTAGATTAGATCTAATTTATAATCTGATTATTAAATCTAAAATTAAAATTTTAGATCAATCACGAACTGCAAGGTTGTCCTGCTGTAAGGTTTACCCCTTACAGTGCAAAGGTTGTCCTGATTTGTGTAGATCTATCTTTTATCATAAATTTGTTAGATATGATCTAGATTAAATTTATAATTTATTAGATTTAAAAGATATTTAAATCTGAAATAAAATCTCTTTGTTAATAATTTTTGTGCAAAGAAATTGTTTAAAGTTGAAACTGTTTCAATTACATGAACCTGTTTAGATTAGATCTAAAGTAGTTTCATGTTTGTTTCACTTGTATCTTGATTATGAATCAAATATGCAATATGGTTGGTAGAATCATATTGTAAAATTATTTTACAAATATGAAAATTATTTTTTGAAAATCCGAACCCAACCCTCAGCCCAAAACTTAATTAAGAATTAAGAAGTTGTTTGATTAGGTTCTAGAATTGTGAATTGAAGAACCTAAGACACAAACCATAACACATTGGGTTAATGGGTTAGTGGGAATTAGGTCCATTAATTGGGTTAGACCTATGGTTAGATTAAAGATGGACTTAATTAGAGAATTGACTAAATCTAATCAATTGTTGTCTTAGATTAGGTCAAGGATTCTCTAGATCAATTACAATAGTTGTAGTTGGTCAAGTCCATGTCTTTAACGAGAACCAAATGGACTTGATTCTTGGCTAAGCGGTCTAGCATGAACTGTTAGGTTGATCTAATCGAAACTAATTAAACCAGTTGGTGTCTAAGGTAAACCAGACTGGTGGTTTTTAATTGGGAGCCCGCTTACCTGGCCATTTCTAATGGTGTCTAAGGCAAGCTTTGGCAGACCCTCCCACTGATCGAACTTACCTGACCTCTTGGTGAAATTATGTTTTGATCGGATCACTTGACTATTCGAGCTAACCCATGTCAGCTAGGTAAATCAGTGTGACTGATTTAGGTGCTCCTAGACCAGCCCTTTTAATGGTCTCCCTTAAGCTGACTTGGTGAAGCCAGTGGGAGGATCATGATAAGCTGGTTCATCTGACCTCATCCTCTATATTATTTAAATCTTCTAAAATTATTAGGTCCTTAAAATGACAAAGTTATGGAGATAACTGAGTCATAGCCTCCCATTAAGGTGTTTGATAATGAGTCCATTAACTCAATAATCATTGCAGACCCAAAGGCCTGGTGCTTGTTGACTAATAGAATTATCACTCATCATATGACGACTTGGAAGTGTCTCTCTAATGGTGGTTAGGTGAGCCAACCAAAGTTGGGCTTAATCATTCGTTGGTTAGATACACCAAGTATGATCATGTTAATGGTTGGACCTAACCGGATCCTTACAGTGGAGGCCAAAGCCTACTGATTAGGTTTCTAAGGCAAAATTAAAATTACTAAAAATTATTTAGAGAAATAATTGGTTATGAACCTACCCTTAGATATACATGGGTTGGCCAACCAAAGTTGGACTTGTGTGCAGTCTAAGTGGATTCTAGTACCCACTAAGGAATTAGGGTAATTCCTCGAATTGGAGGTAGAGGCTATCAATTCGAATAAAATAGTGGGAGAAACCTTTTGATTAAAGTCCAAATCTTTAGGTTTAATGAATCAATTACTAATTAGGTTATGGTTCTCCTTTGTGCAAATATGGCCACTTCCCTATCGCTCCGATCATTGTTGGACAATGATAAGTTGGTGGGACCTAACTTCGGTAGCTGGTACCGAAAGTTGAAGATAGTCCTGAAGCATGAACGGATCCTATATGTGATAATGGATCCTGCACCTGAGGAGCCAGCTGTCAATGCACGTGGAACAGTCAGAGACACTTACCAGAAGTGGCTCAGTGACCGGACCATGGTGCGCTGTATCATGCTGGCTACCATGAGCGACGAGTTCAGTCGCAGATTCGAGACAGCTCAGCCAAAGGACATGCTTCAAGTGTTGGAGGATGCCTTTGGCACATCCGATGACGTCGAGAGGCACAAGACTAGTTGTGCCATCTTCAACGCCAAAATGCGGGATGGTGCCTCTGTCACTGATTATGTATTGTACATGATCGAGCTGATGGAATGATTGAGCAAGCTCGGCTTTCCCTTGCATGAGCAGCTTGGGAAAGATGTATTACTGAACTCGCTGTCCAAGTTTTATCTCCCATTCCTCACTCATTATAGAATGACAAAGTCTGAAGTAAACTACCACGGATTACTGGGGTTGCTTCAGAACTTTGAGAAAGATCACCAACTCCATAAGGAGTCGGTGAACTTAGTGGGAGGTTCATCTTCTGGTTCTCAACCCTTTAAGAAAGGAAGAAGAACAAGAAGAAGAAAGTGAAGAAGGTACAAATTCAGGCTGGGACATCAGTGCAGAGCCAGACCAAAAAGATCAAGCCCGATAAGAGTCTATTCAACTGGCAAGCACCCTAGATTAGATAGTGTGTCAGATATCTACTTATGGCACTGTAGGCTAGGTCATATAAACAAGAACAGAATAAACAGGTTGACTCAAGAGGAAATCTTCGAAATCACTACTTCGAAGTCAGTGATTGTGAATCACTTCCAACCTATGAGTCCTGTCTTCTTGGTAAAATGATCAAGTCACCTTTTACTGGAAAAGGTGAGAGAGCTACTGAGCTCTTGGGCCTAATACATACTGATGTATGCGGGCCCATGAGCACAAGTGCTAGAGGTGGATATTTCTACTTCATAACTTTCACGGATGATCTATCCAGATATGGATATGTCTATCTGATGAAACATAAGTCGGATAAATTTGAAATGTTCAAACGATTTCGAAATGAAGTAGAAAATTAAACTGGGAAGAGTATTAAAACTCTTCGATCTGATCGAGGAGGAGAATACCTTTCTAGTAAGTTTCCCACATATCTAGGAGAGAATAGGATTCTCTCCCAATGGACTCCTCCAGGAACACCACAGCATAATGGTGTGTCTAAAAGGAGGAATCGGACTCTGTTAGACATGGTCCGATCCATGATGGATTTTGCTAGCTTGCCGATATCCTTCTGGGGATATGCACTCGAATCGGCCTGTTATCTGTTAAATAAGGTTCCAAGTAAGTCTGTAATTAAGACTCCATATGAGATATGGATGGGATGTAAGCCAGCACTTTCACACCTTAGGGTTTGGGGGTGCCCAGCCTATGTCAAACGATTAGTCACAGACAAACTTGGACCTAGGTCTGACAAATGCTCATTTATAGGGTACCCCAAAGAGACAAAAGGATATTTTTTCTACCATGCTAATGAACAAAAGGTGTTCGTCAGCCTTAAGGCAATCTTTTTAGAAAAAGAGTTCCTTGGTGAAGGAACCGTTGCCTCTAAGGTTGAACTTGATGAAGTTCAACAGGTAGAAGGAATGACACCCATAGCTGAACCTGAGTCAGATATGATTAGATCAGATCCGGAGCCTAATGTACCTGCACCATTAAGACGATCCGGTAGAGTACCACGTCAGCCGGACAGATACTACAGTTTCTTGGTCCGGGACGGTGATCCCATCGAACTTGATGAGAATAATGAGGATCCGATCACCTATATGGATGCAATACAGAGACCTGATTCCGAGAAATGGCTTGAAGCCATGAAATCCGAAATGGAGTCCATGAAGGTCAACGATGTATGGACATTGGTTGACCCACCTGAAAGGGTTAAACCCATTAGGTGTAAATGGGTCTTCAAAAGGAAGAGAGGCACAGACGGAAAGGTGGAGACCTATAAAGCCTGTCTGGTCGCCAAGGGGTATCGTCAACATTATGGTATTGACTATGACGAGACATTTTTCGCTGTGGCAATGCTCAAATCCATTCGGATAATGCTTGCAATAGCTGCCCATCTGGATTATGAGATCTGGCAGATGGATGTAAAGACAGCTTTCTTGAATGGAAAGCTGACCGAAGAGGTGTATATGATACAACCTGAGGGGTTTACATCCACAGATGAATCCAAGGTGTGCAAGCTTCAGAGATCCATTTATGGATTGAAGCAAGCTTCTCGGAGTTGGAACATGCGTTTTGATAAGGTGATCAAAATGTATGGCTTCATTAAGAATGGAGAAGAGCCCTGCATCTATAAATGGGCAAATGATCCAGTTGTGGTATTCCTTGTCTTGTATGTGGATGACATTCTCTTAATTGGGAATGACATCCCCGCACTACAGGGAATAAAAGTTTGGTTGTCATCACAGTTCTCCAAGAAGGACTTGGGTGAAGCATCCTACATCCTAGGGCTGAAGATCTATAGGGATAGATCTAAAAGGATGCTTGGGTTATCCCAGTCCATGTACATAGACACTGTGCTGAAGAGGTTCAGCATGGAGAATTCCAAGAAGGGCTATCTACCGATAGGCCAAAAAATTTCTCTCTCTAAAAAGGATTGTCCGACAACTCCTGAAGAGAGAGAGCGTATGAGTAGAGTCCCATATGCTTCAGCCGTGGGATCTATCATGTACGCCATGACATGTACAAGAGCAGATGTGGCATACTCACTAGTAGTGAGTAGATACCAATCTGATCCTGGAGAAAATCATTGGAAAGTGGTTAAAGCCATCCATAAGTATTTGAGAAATACTAAAGACCAATGGTTGGTTTATGGCGAGTCAGATCTGAAACTTGTGGGGTTCACAGACTCTAGCTTTCAATCTGACCATGATGACAGCATGAGTGTGTCGGGTTATATCTTTACTCTGAATGGTGGAGCCATCTGTTGGAAAAGTTCCAAGCAACATACTATGGCAGACTCTGTTTGTGAAGCGGAGTACATCGCAGCATCAGATGCTGTGAAGAAAGCTGTGTGGCTGAGAAAATTCATCAACGAGCTCGGAGTAGCACCCTCCCTCGATGGTCCAGTCCTGCTCTACTGCGACAACACTGGTGCTATAGCTCAAGTGAAGGAACCCAAAGCATATCAGCAGACGAAGCACATCTTGCACCGCTTCCACCTGGTCTGAGAGATCGTGGATCGAGGTAACGTCGACCTTCAGAAGATCGACGGAAAGGAGAACCTAGCCGACCCCTTCACTAAAGCCTTGACGATAAAGGAGTTCGACAACCACAAGTCGAAGATGGGTATTAGATACTGTGCCGAGTGGCTTTGGGACAAGTGGGAGTTGTTAAAAAATGTGTCCCAAAAAGTCAATCGTCAAGCTGTTGACGGTTGAGCAATCAAGTATTATAATTGATTTGTTAATAAATAAAATATATTTGGCATCTTCATCATAAGCTTTCATCTTCTAATGAACTCCGTTGTTATGATGAAGTCCTTAGAACTATTTAAGTTCGATAAAGAGAGGATTTATCGATTAGTCCTTAAAACTGTTCACGACCAAATGATAGGCTGTTAATAAGGACGACAGCTTCTATCGAGCATAGATTGCTGTAGGCCATATGGGTTGGTTGTCCTCTTAACCAAGGAGTGTGGAGATACTGGTATGGCATACAGGTGAGATGTAAGAGTACATCGTCATTGAACGTGACCAACTCTAGAGTATTCTGCTGTCGAGAATGTCTCTGATGGGATATAGGTATAAGTGTCCCTTAGACTTGAGATCGCCTCAGTGACTTGCAAGCAACTCACTGTGCTTTGGTACTGGACTAACTGAATTTTTAATTCAGGGATGGAAGGCTTCTGGGCACAGACAAGTACTTGCGAAGTCAGAGTGTGATCGAGATGGGATTGACCACTCCAAGAGTTGGAGAAGAATGAGTCGCTGTATTTCAATTTAGCAAAACCTTGACCAGGGTAATCCATCAGATGGATTTGATATTTTGAAATACAATGTGGACAACCTAATCAGAGTTGACAGTTGAACTCTGGGGTGTCCTATGATCATTTTGGTCAAGGGGATGAATTATATGAAAACTATATCCGCATGGGTTCTAAGGATGTTGTTCTATACATTCGACCTATCCGGTCGTCGGGTACCATTGCTAGATGGTCACTTCAATTGGTACAGAAATTTATTTTTGTGCTACCAGCTTAGGTTCGGACCTATGAGGTCACACACATTAGAGTTCATTATCCGATCGGATGGTTGATCAACGATTAAGAATCGTTCTAGGGTTAAATGATCAATACGATTGACATTTAACCCAATGCAAGTGTTGCAGGAGGATCGATTAGCAATTCGATTGCTAATTGGCTTAATTTGATTAAGCCAATAGACTGAGATTAAGTTTAATTAAATATGATTTAATTAGATTTGGTTTGGGTTTGATTGGATCAAGTCCAATTGGTTTATTGGATAAGCCAAGTGCAAGGAAAAACTAGTCCTAGTTCAACTAGGACTTGGATCAATCTAATTTCTAATTTGATTAGAAAATTAAATTAGGTTTAAATCTAATTTAATCTGATTAAATTAGGTTCTTAATTGGGTTAAGACCTATTTTAATTGGGTTGATCTAATTTTGGTTTGATTTGGTTTGAGAAACCAAATTAAAACAAGTCATAAGATAGAATCCTAGTAAGACTAGGATTCCACCTTGCACCACATAAGCCTTTCCCACGCCCTCTCTCTCATTCAACGCCAATCTCCTCTTATTTTGTGCGACAAAAGCCTTCTCCCAGATCTCTCCCACGTTCAAAAAAGGTCTCCTCTCTTCTTTCTTACATGGAAGGTGGTTTGGATCAAATCAAAAAGGAATAAGTTTGGATTTCGAATTCTATGAGATAAAGTTTTAGAAATCCAAAACTCTTTCAATTTTGCACCGAATTTATCCAAATTTTTTTTGAAATTTTTATGAATTTTAGGGTATACATTGTGCACCCTTTGTTGGTGATCCATGCACGAAAATAAGGAGAAGGTGCTCAAGAGTTGGGCACCCCTTATCTTGCCATGTTTGGATAAGCCTTGACTAGGTATTTGACCTAGACAAGGACTCTATCATATCTCTCTATATAAAATGAGTTTCTTTATGAAAATTTTGGAGAAGACAGAGATTTGAGAGACCTTTGGGCCATCCAAAAATCAGAGAGAAAGACCTTTGGGTCGTGGAGATATAAAAGACACAAGTTAGGGTGTCTAGAGAGAAAAATGAGAAGAAAAAGAGGGTCTTCTTCTAGGGTTATTTGTTTTCATATCTTTCCTCCCTCCATCTTGAGTTTTCTGAGAGCGTCTCAGATCTGAAACTCCTCCTTCTACTTTCCATCTTTGGAAGAGTCCAAATCAAAAGGAAGGAGGCACCTGATCAACCATCAAAGAAGGATCAGCGCAGTACTAGCATACTGTGCTGATTTCCTGAAGCAGGACTTCTGATCGAGATTCGGAGGCTCGTGTGGACGACTCCTAGAGGCCGGACGCGTGTGCGGCTTGCAATATCATCCTCAAGCCCGGATCAGCGAGATTAGAACGTCTAACTTGCAAGGTAACAGATCTGATCTATTGTTTAATACATACATTAGATGTAGTATAGAAACATGTTGATATGATCAACATGTAGTTCATGCTATATTTATATATTTTAATTTCTGATTTAATGCTATGTAATAATCATGTAATAGAATCTTAAATCTAGGGATTCTCTGATTTTAGAAAATAAATTTTGATTTATTTTAGTCTTCCGCTGTATGATCTTGAAAAAGTTTCAAGATCTAACCCTGAAACCCTAGATCTGGTTCCTACACTAATAACTAATTAATCCTTCATTAATAATAGAGTTTCAGTCCAGTGGGACTCTTCACCAGAGTCTCTGTCTAATGGGACTCTTCAATAGAGTCTCCATCCAATGGAACTCTTCATCATAGTCCCAATCCACTGAGACTCTTCAGATTAGCCATATGATCAGAGAGAAACTTCTAATGTGTGTGACCCCATAGATTCAAACCTAAGCTGGTAGCACAAAAATAAATTTCTGTACCAATCGAAGTAACCATCTAGCAATGATACCCGACATCCGGATAGGCTGAATATATGCAAAACAGCACTCAAAAATCTACTTGAATATAGTTACCATATAATTCATCCGTTTGACCCTTGATGCTAGGATAACTTAGAATTTAAACTATCAACTCTTAACAATACATCCATTATGTGTCTCAACTTAATAAATCCTATGACTCTTTATAAGGACTGCCTTGACCAAGATCTTACTAAATTGAAATGCAAAACATTCTCTCCAATCTTTTAGAATAGTTAATTCCATCTTAACTCACGCATAGACTTCACAGGTACTTGACTGTGCTCAGAAACCTTTTGATCCTGAATTAGAAATTCAGATAGTTTAGCACCAAAGCACAATGAGTTGCTTGCAAATCACCGTGGTGATCTCAGATCGGAGGAACACTTATACCCATATTCCTTTGAAGTGACTCTTGACAGCAGAATGCTTCAGAGTTGGTCGCATTCAGTGAAATATACTCTACATTTTACCTACATGCCATACCAATGTCTCTACACTCCTTGCTTAAGAAAACAACCAACTTATATGACACACAATGACCTATACTTGATATGTCTATCGTCCTACTAATAGCATATCATTTGATCGCGAATATATTTAAGGACTAAATGATAAATCCTCCTTTATCCATTTAAAATAGTCCTAAAAACTTTTATTATAACACAAAAGTTCAATATAGAAGATATATAAACCTACAATGTAAATTACTCAATAAATATTTTATTAATTAATTTATATATAATTATATCAATTAGTACAACCGTCAACAGACTGACGATTGACTTTAAGATACATTTTTCAACAACTATTACTCTATTTAATTATTCTTTTAAAAATTATTAGAATTTATAATTTCTAATCAAAATAAGAGCCAAACTTCTATCCACATGGTACTCTATTTAAAATTTTTTTTGATGTTTTCTTAATGCGTAGAGAAGGATATGAAAAATTATGTGGGAAAAAAGAGAATAGAGTAATTATTTGTATGCTAGAGACTTTTTCGTAAGACATCTTTGTGACATTTTGATATTTATTTTTTTTTAATAAATTTATTTTTCTTTCTTTTTTTCTTCCATACTTTTTTTTTTTTTTGCTCGTTTTAGATCTTAAGTCAACATGATTAATCTACTCTATGTAGCTTGCCATCCTACAAAAGATGAGTTGTATTAGATTCTTCCTCACTCTAATAATTATAGAATATATTATTTAAAAATTTTACTTGACTTTTAACTAGAGATTTTGTAATATCTTAAAATTTCAACAATATTAAATGTGAGAGAAATGGATGGTTTAATTGGTAGGTTATAAAAAAAGAGAGTGAAAATGAATTTTGGTTAAGCAATTTGTGGATTTGTTTTTAATGAAGTTTTAACGTTTTTATGCTCCTCTTGTTTCCCTTCTTTTTTTGTTTTACTTAATTAGTTCGTAAGTAAAAATTACCCATTTTAAACATCTTAATATTTCTTTACCAAAACAAAAACATCCTAACATTTTTATTTATTTATTTTGTACGTCAACGAATGAAGTGGTTTTATGATTGATGGTTTATAGAAGGATACTCTTTATTCCATGGATATGTGAAGGATTTGAGCGAATAATGAATGTCCCTTTTAGGACAATATGTTAACAGCCGAATAGCACTTCCATTGAATCATTTTTCTCTTTTACTACAAACAAAAAAATCTTAATTTTGATAACCTTTTTCCTTTCTATTTTTGGTACACTGTTTTCCTCATAAAATACTATTATAATGCAAAGTGACATATACCACAATGCTATAGCATCATCAATTCCACATTTTCTTTTTAAAGCATGAACTGCTGAATTGATCAAGGACACTACTCTAATGACTTATTGTGAGTGTTCATTTATATATTAATATCCTAAATTGTTGGCAACATTGAAAAGGATTAAGGTAAAGAGAAGGGGAGGAAGAAGAAATCCTAATTTCTTAATAATAGGATTAATTACACGAGAGTTCTCTCCCAATATTTTATACATGATTCTATAGAATCAAAATCAACATCCCATCAAAAAATCTTATATTAAGAACATTATAAATCCTAGACAGCCCTGAGATCGAGAAACATCCCAACCATAAAGAAGGTGAGATTTCCCTGATCACAATCCAATAGACCAGATCTACTCCATTCAAATACATAAAGAGTAGAAGTCCGACGGATCAAGATTATAGACAGTTGATTGCCAACATAAAGTTTGTCTGCATTGGCCTTTTATAACATTATCTTTTTTACTTTGAATAAAAAAAGTTATCCATCATATCAACAAGATATTCTGACAAACTTGTGATAAGATCCTCACCACGCCACCTGATACTGATTACGTGGCGATAGTATGATACAAGCACAGGAAGTATAATTGCGGCTTGCACATTACTAATACGGTTGTAATGAGTTTCCTAGAATTTTTTTAGTAAAAAAGTTGCAAAAAGTAGCGAAACCAGAGAGAGAGAGAGAGCGCAGAACCATTTTATTCACAAAGGAGTTACATAAGCACAGATGCCCGCAATTGAACTCAAAATAAAGAGGCCTGATGACAGTCAACAGCAGAACCCCAAAAGTAAGCTGTGCTTAAAGCAATTAAAGGGATACATGGCAACCATGGAGTACAATAATTTCAATGTGTAGAACTGCCAATAGTCGCTATCCTGCAAAATTGTCACACTACCGCTGTGAGGGATGGTACTTTCGGCCTTTAATCGTAGCAAAGCTATAGGATAAGCTTCCAGATTTTTCAAATAGTGATTATGAATAACGTAACTTGTAATTAGGCATCGTTCACTAAGCGGAAGGAAGATTTCAGAATTCAAATCAAAGAAACAGAAACAAAAGAATATTTGGATTCGACCAAATGCCACCAAATACTTCCATATTATTAAAAAAGCAAGGATGAGAACAGAATGTTTTAGATAGCACTGCAACAAAAGATTACGTGCCTTGGCTCAAACATATTAAATTCTCAAATTTCAATATTCCAAACTGCAAGTAGGAACGGTAACGGGCAGGATACCCGCAAAACTTGCCCTACTATATCCAAATTTGTTTAAAATTTTACCACCCAAACCCATCCTACACCTGATTACAAAATTATCCAAAAATTCCGAACCTACCCCATTAAAAATTAGTAAACTTATCGGATACCCAAACCCATCCGATTAACCTTCATTCAGTTCAAGTTATTCTGATACCTGAACCCACCTGATCAATTGAAATATCATGTAAATTAATAGCTAGAAGCAGTCTAATCCAAGACGTCACAAGTTATTCGAGAACAATTCAACAAGGTTTTCCATTGATTATCAAGAAAATAAATCCAAGAAAGGAATGCTTCAAACAGAAATAAATTAATCCAAGCAATGCTTAGACATTCTAAAGATATGGAGTTCGAACCCTCCCATCCATCGATTATGGATATATTTTTATAAAAAATTATATATATATATATATATATATATATAGAGAGAGAGAGAGAGAGAGAGAGAGAGAGAGAGCACACTTCAAATTTGATCAGGTAAAAACTCTATGATAGGAATCCTATATCAATGATCCAAACCATTGAATATGATCTATTACCTCAAAACTAATTGCATACCAAAAATTATATAATTTGTAAATCCCTAACTTATGCATCAAATAGTTAAAAATTGGACAGTCTAAATAAAATTGAATTTAGACGTATTTTTTGATCACTTGATACATAGGTTATGAATCTTCACATCGTATAATTTTTTGTATGCCTATAATTTTGAGATAGTAGACCACATCCAACGGTTTAAATCATCTATGTAAGATTTTCATTATCCAATTTTGACCTGACCGCATGTGAACCCAAATTCGATCAATCTTACCCAAGTCTGCTTCTATATATATATATATATAAAGAGAGAGAGAGAGAGAGAGAGTATTGCCAAATATATCCTATTAGGATTCTGGACAACTCAACTACCCAAAAAAAACCTGCCAAACTGGATCCCTAGCTACAACCCACTCCCAAAGCCCTAATAATAATTAACAATGCCAAAGAAATTGTTCATCATGCACTCCATCCAATCATGGATTAAAATAGATTAGATAATATCCATCTAGATCCATTTTCTAATCTGAATCTATCCAATTGTCGAAACAAGTTTTAGCATCTAATTAATATCCATATCCGTATTCGTCTTAAAAATGTGGATATAGACATAGACAATCCATTATCTGATCCATATCTAGACATCCATATTGTCAACATCAAATTTGTACCTATGCCCATTTTAAACAAACATGGATACGAGTTTGAGAATCTGATTTAAATCCATTCCCCCAATCCTCCAGAACCAACTGGCATCGGATCACTGACTTATTAGAATAAGAAAAATGCATTGCAGAATCCCTAGGCATGATGTAGACATTTTCAATAAGTTCGTGCAACTAAAAACAGTTAGTGTGAAAATCTATATCATTTTCACGCCTTAAAACTTTTGGAGTGCATATTTGAAATCGTTTGACCAGACCAATTCAAATCTAGATAAAAGGCCTGATATCAGCAATAAGGATAGATGTGGTAAGGCAGCTTTTGTAGCTTTTGCAGCTAGTTGTTGTCAATGATGATCTACCTAAAAGTCACGCTACAGCTCTCTCCCTTTGTTATTTCTGGACGCGTATGCATCCATGTGTGTTGCATTTGTGTATTTAACATTAAATAGCATTAATAAGATGCGATATACCTTGTTATGTTAGGAAAGAATGACGAAACCCTTTCCTGGCATTCCTCCTGAATGGCCTGCAAGCCTTGATGCTCAGGTCCGCTGCAGCTGCAAGAGCCATGAAGATAGCAGCATCCTCCACACATGTCACATGTCGCATGGCAAGCTGCACTGATGGCTTGCTGATCTTCCCTTCACCCTGCACCCTGCAGTTCATCACAAATCCACCGGCCAGGGATCCTGCAAGGGATGTTGTGAAGTAGTCCCCTGTACCGCCTTGTGAGCTTGGCACTGGAGTCCCTACTGGCGTCTGCCTGTCCATATCTATATAAAACTCCCCTCCCTTTTCGCTACTAATCAGTACTTCTGAAACAAGGACACCAGCTTCCTGGCCATCAGGAAGCAGGTGAAGGCGGAGGCAAACAAAGTCACGGGACCCAGTTTCTCGCCATGCCTCAAGCCGGCCCCATGGATACCAGCCAGAGGAGCCTGCAGCGTCAGGACGCAGGATGAGCCAAGCACCAGGGTTGGAGCGGGCAACTCGGTCACAGCCCATTGAGGGAACAAATGGGGTTGCCATGAAAGCAGCAGCAACAGCTGAGCCAGAGAGGTCATGAATCATTATTTTCCAGCCTTTCCTCTCCCTCCTGTCAGCATCTTGATCTTCACGATTGGAACTCAACCAGTAGTTGCCCACTGTGTCAAGCTGAGATGCCCTGTGATAGTTATAACAACAAAACCACCTAACTCAGCATCCAAAATCCATCACAACAAGAAATCCAAAACTAGATAAAATAAGACCCCCTGGTAGATGGTTAGTAAGGTGCTGTCTTAAATGACACACAAGCGCATGCGTCAAGAAAATTTATCAGGCAAAAGCTATGATGATTGTGAGCACAGAGCATATTAAAAAAGCATAATGGGTGAAAATCACCAATAGAATCTCAATTTAAACTTGGGGGGTAGATTAAATTTCCCTGTCTGTTTATATCACACTATTATCAAAAATATTCATAAGGGAAACTTCTTTTGCTTTTAGAAGCAAAGTAGATACCACATTGAAATTAATGATAAAATATGGGACTAAGGGAATCAGGAATCTGCATAAAGCACAAGGCGGCTAGAAGTCGGCACTCTAGAATTGAATTCAAGCAAGGAAGATTATCGCACTTAGTCTCTCTCTCTCTCTCTCTCTAGACAGACAGACATATATATATATATATATATATATATATATATATATATATATATATATAGATGGATTGATCTTCTCAAATACTAAAATAATAGATTCACAGAGAACAGAGCCGCAAATGGGACTTCAGCAAAGAATTATTAACCCACCAGCGCATCATAGTACATATAACATCAAGAAAACCGCATCCCTGCACTTTGAAAGAATTAGGACTTCAACGACACTGCAACAAAAAAAAATTCTGAAGAGCTATGACCATAGTTTGAAAAAGAGATAATGTAATTTCTTATGGCTCTAGTCTGGTCGAGAAATGGACAGCATTGTCCATATCAACTTAGAAGTATAAAACAAAAACAAGAATGGAGATTTAACCAAACAAGAGAGAGAAGATTGCACTTCTTACCGCCTGTCTCTGCTAAACTTGCAACTGAATATAGGCTGCTTAATAGTTCCCTGAAGCTGCACTATTTGTGGACTCAATGCGGTCTCATCTTGGAACTGGAAAACATATCTTGGATCTGGATCCAGCTTCACCCTTAAATGCAGCTCAGGTCCTGGTTTGCCTGCATCTTGTTTGTTCTTCCCAATCCCAATCCATCCATTGTGAAGCAATGCAGACTTCCCTTCACCCCACTCAGGCCCTACCACCACCCTGAATGTCCCGATCTGCTGCTTCCTGCCAGTGACACCACAATGGGACCCTTGCCTCCCCATGAAGACCACGATTTCAAGGTATGCTTGAGGTGGTTGGAAACATCCTGGGGCCATCAATGCCTTGACATCAGACTTTTCAAGATAAAAAACTGTATCATTGCCGTGCGGATCAGGACTGGCTTCAGGGGTGGATATTAAAGGGACTGATGCTGTCTGAACAGGGAAGCCTCGGAGTCGGATCTCACACAAGCATTGAGAAGATGAATGGGTTACCCCTCGCAGAGCCTTTGAAGCTTCCACTGGGATTCTCAGTCCCAGAGACCCAATTGACAGTCTGACAAATGCTTGGGGATCCATTGGTGTCACAAGCAGTTCTTCATGTTCTGGAGACTTAGCTGGTCAGATAATCCTATTTGAAAAGGCATAATAATCAGCAGGAAAAACAAAGGGGGGGAAGGAGCTGAGAGACAACATTTGGAGTTTGTTCCTTGATAAGGGCATAAGAACCACAAAAGAAAATAAGCATTTTACTTCCACTAGCATTTTACCAAAATGAACACTGATAATGGATGAAATGTTAGTCTTGTGCTAGGAATTATCAAGCTTTTCTTCCTATTGCTTCAGAAGTACTTGACAAGATTATCAATGATCTTTCGAAACAAAACAAGATATAGTAGAATTATATGCAAGATCTTTTCTACCAAAAATAAAGCACAATAAAGGTAAATAAACTGCATTTTATCAGCAATTATTTGCAAGTACTCCAAGTATCTAACAATGATGAAAATGAACCATTTACATGTAAATCATCCATATATTCATCACAAACATAGTTGCAAGATGAATCTGAATTCAGCCCTTTAGACTTGTAGCATCAGTTCCATTCCATTGGAAAAGCAATGAGGTAAGTAGCAGACAGAATTCTTTAGAGGACAATTTTCAGAATAATATAACTCAAACAGAAATTCAACTGAGAAGTGAGGTTTGTCAGAATAAACCAAGCTTCTCTATATGCTTTTCTATTTCGTCACTGATGGATAAGTGCCACCACCTCATAGCATCATGTACCACAATCAATGAATTAACTGAAAACCACATTAGACACCAAGGTGAGCAATGAGGACTGATTCTATAGAAAGACTCTAGAGATTGCATATGTGCCTGAGTGGGTTGTTCTTTAGAATCCCAGTGAACTGCTTGGCAACAGCAGTAGGATCAAGACGCAACAGTCAAAAGAAGATGGGTTAAAAGGTTCTAACAGTGAACAATGGGTCATCCGAGGACCAAATTAGTGGAAGTGGTTTCCAGAAAGTGGTGATGTCGAGGTAGGAGAAAGGAAGACCTACAGAGCCAAAAGGCTCTCCAGACCTACAGCCAAAAGGCTCAGCTCTGTTATGTTGGAGGAAGAGCTGTTGATGATACCTCAAAAGTGAAAGGCAGAACTGGGGCACAACAATGCAAGTATGGTATCTCCTTTACCAAATAGTAAAGCTACCGAGATTCCAAAACAATCACTTTCCTGGTAGAAAACCAATAGCCCTTCATCCGGGCAAAGAAGATACCAAACCTCAGCCCATTAACCCAGAGCCAGGCAGAGCCTCCTCCCTACACCCAAGGCATCGAGACACCTACGGCCCGATCCTGCAACATAAGACACAGAAAAGGGCAGCGGCTAACATCTCCCCTGATGCTGTTTCTGGAAACCCCTCATGACAAGGCCAATGCTCCCCAGCTCACCGCGGCGCACCAGTTTGTGGGGCTGGGCAGCTGCAACCGTGTGTGCCATCCTGGCCATCTCGGTGATCATCACAGGCATCGTCGTCTTTGCGATCTACATGATCTACAAGCCTAAGATGCCCTACATCAAGGTGGCCGATGCGCACCTCAACGCTCTGGGCTACGACCAGTCCGGGCTGCTCAACATCGAGATGGCCCTCACCATCCTGGCAGAGAACGACAACTTCAAGGCCCATGCGAGCTTCTCCGATGCCAGCTTCAACCTCAGGTTCCATGGGATAAAGATTGCGGTGCTGCAGGCTGCCCCATTCGACGTGCCCAAGAACAGCTCGTTCCCGATCTACTACCTTGTGTCATCCTCATCAATCCCTCTGGACCAAGGGGGGATGGAGGCGATGGACATGGCCTTGAAGCAGGGCATCGTGCCATTCCGCTTCGATGGGCAGATGCGGACCCGTTGGAAGGTGGGAATTTTTGTGTCGGTGAGGTTCTGGACCCATCTCACGTGCGAGCTCCGATTCTTCTGGCCGAGCGGAACCGCCATGAACCCGTTGAGTTGCACCTCTAAATCCCACTGACTTCCATTACTTCCTAATTCATGTCATGGTGCTGGTGCTATTTCCACAGAATTTTTTTTTCCCCCCCTAAGTTTTTCGTTATCTAGCTTAGTTCTTTTCTTCTTGTTGTTTTTTTTCTTCTTTTGGTATAGTTCTATTAAATTCTTATGCGTACATTCCTCTGATCATATTGATGATTTTGAGACGTTCAATTTAGATATCAAAGAGATATGGAAAGGAAGAAAATCCAATATCTAGAACTGATAACAGTATAGAGGCATACTTACTTGTTTCTACAATTTTTTTTGGGCAGGACTCTCTTGCTTTCTCCAAAATGGCTCCCGTCGCCAGAACTCGAACCTCTCCAAAGGGAAGAAGATTTTTAATAGAACAGGCCCTTTCCCTTGGAACGGTAAAAAAAAAAACTTTTTTTTTTCCCACCGCCTTCTTTCTTTCGACCGGAGGGTTCCCTTCTTTTCTCCTGAATAGCTCAAATCCCTATAACACCCAATCTCTCCATCGGAGAAACCTCAGAATAGAGACATTTCGAGGCATGATACCCTTTAAAATATTTTTACCTCCTTCTTCGTTTCTTTCTTCTTCGACCAGGCTCTGTTCCTTCCTCCGGGACAGCTCAGATCCCCAGAACCCAACCCAGCCTCACCTCTCTCTCACACGGTAAGTATTTTAAAAAGACTCTGTCACCCCTCTATGAGAGGCAAATAAAAAGATCTATCTTCCACTTTCGCAATTCAGCTTTCATCGCCTCCACAGAAAAAAAAAAAAAAAAAAAACAGCTCCAATCTCTGCGACCCCGAAGCAGAGGCTGAGGCCTTGGCTAAAGAAACCCCTTCGAAGCACGAACGCCTAGACAACAAGCCCCAAGCGGAAAAGGTGGTAAAAACTGCATCTTTTCTCTGCAGGAAACCCCCTCCGTACCGTAATCCGCGAGAACTAAACGTTTTCCACTCGATCGAGTGCAGTATTTCCGAGAGCGAGGAGGAGGGGGAAAACTGAAGACTTTGTGCCTTCGGCGGCTCTTTCTTATTCTCGTGGAACGGACGGGGAAACAACCGCCAAACTCCGGACAGCCGTGAAGCCCCTCCGATCGGGGGAGAGAGCCCGGAATTCCAGCTCGGATCCGGACACAAACCCTAGAGCTCCGCCGCCGGAGGACCGAGCGAAGAGCCGGGGGGAGGACTAAAGAGAGCGAAGGAAGACGAGGAGGAGAGAAGAGCTGGAAGGGCCGAAATGATATTTACTACCATTATTCATTCTATAAAAAATTCAAACAGTAAATAAAAAAATAGTATAAAAACGGATATAAAATAGTATAAAAACGGATATAAAATGGAGTTGGAATTGGAGACAGCTGTAATCGAGCTTCGGCAGTTCGCTATCGGACAGGCAATGCGAGAGCGATAGGCATAGCCCCTTCCCGTTTTATTAATTCTTATTACTGCCTCCCTTCTCTCTTATATATATATATATAATAATAACCCGTCGACAAGACCCCCGGCCCCGGGACTCTTCTCACAGGTCCCTAAGGCTACGGTCAGCCCTATGCTTGACGATAAACGCTATTAGCGGGATAATCAAAGGGTTATCCGGAAGGAAAAGATTATTTCAGTGCGGCCCGGAGCAGGTACCCAAAGCGACCTTATTCTGGCATGGCACGGCGTGATTTTTTTTTTTGGATATTAACAGATAACTTGGCACGGCGTGATTGCAACGATTCGTGAGACCAATGTGGTCGATGCAGGATTGACCTTTCCATGTGAAGAAATTATATCGTACGTCACGTGCATATAGTGGTGCATCAGATCAACCACAACCGTGGATTTCTATACATCTCATTCATCAAATATTCATCTCAACGATTCGCCTTTGATGGAGGGGTTTGGATATACCAACTTGTTTTTATTTATTTATTTTTTTTAACGCATTTAAATGAATACACCACCTTTTTCAACAACCCCCAAAGTAGGCTCATATGACCAATGTGAGGCTCCCCTTTTTCTTTTTTTGGACTCTACATGTCATCAAAGCATCAGACTTGCTCGGATGGGTTATATGCTGCATGTGGCCCGGACCATCGGAAAAATTCTATTAAGTATGAAAAAATTATTTGCTATATTTCAAGTTCTTATCATCCAAAAGAAATAAAGGCACTTGAAAATTTTGCACTAACGTTGTATCTCATAAATTTTTGAAATATGTGGAGTATATAAAAGTCTTTGTTGTTTCTAAATTATGAAGGTATATGTTCTTGTCATTTGTGAGTTCAAAGAAAATGACGATGGTTGAAGCCTATTCTGCCCTTCACAAAAGACTTACCATCTTGTTGTCTCTTCCTTTGCTGCAACAAGCAGGGAGACAATAACGAAATAAGAAGAAAAAAAAAAAAACAAACGCACGTATAATATTTATATAATCTAATCTATTGAGCTATGTTTATAAGTAAAGGCAATGCAAAAGCTTCATCATTAAAAAACAAAAAAAAAGAGATTACAAAATATAAAATTACTTTACAAACTCTAGCCCTAATGCACTAGATCTCTGAGATACTCATTTGCATTCTTTTTTTTTAGGATTATAAGGAATACATATATAACTGAGTATGATAATTTAGACTCAAACTGTTATTTTTACAATAATCAACTAGATCAATATATAATCATTGTCCTAAATTGATATGGATTTGACCCGCCGCCGACTTTCTATAATTGATAGGGACTTGACCTCCTGGGACTTATAAATTTAAGAATTACTCAATAAATTTCTATCTTTGCTTCAAGTTTATTGAGTTAAATATATCAAAACATTGCTCATCATCTTTTCCACACTTGCTCCTAAGGGTATCTACTTTTATAAAGATGAATCAAGTCCAAACAATGTTCAAACTTGTCAATTGGAAGTAGTCTATATAACATATTAGCTTGATTTTTTGTGGTGGTTATTTTTTGGACTGTAAAAATATTATTATTGATGATCTTCTAAACAAAGTGATATCTGACATCAATATGCATTGTGTTGGATATAAAATAATCCCAGTCGAAGTTCGTAAGAGGCCAACCCTCCAAGGGCTCTTCTGGCTTCCGACCTTGTGCGGCATCTTTCTGAACTTTTCCGACCGTCCGAGCTTCCACAGTACCGTCCGAACTCCTCTAGCAGTCAGCCTTCCACAGTGTCCTCCAAATTCCTCCAACAGATGAACTCATATCGTGCCATCCGAACTTCTTCAATAATTGAGCTCCTTCATTCATCCACCGAACTGCTCCAAATACTCTCTGGGCTTCACTATCAGCTGATCTTCTACAGTAATCGACTACTCTCCGAATCTCTTCCAGACTTTCTCCTGTCACGATCGACTTTACTCCGAGCTTCTTCCAAACTTCGTCAATGTCTGAGCTTCTCCAGCAGTAGGACTTCTACAATAACCGAACTCCATCCAAGTTTCTACGGCGGTCGACTGCTTTCCGAATTTCATCCGAGCTTCTACAATAAGAAGTCTCCATCCGAGCTTCCACGGCAACTGATCTTCGTCCGAGCTTCTACAGTAAGCAGCCTTCTTCCGAACTTCTACAAGAACCGGACTCCATCCGAACTTCTACAATAGAGTTGAATTCCAGACTCCTCCATCAGCAGACCTCCCACAATGTCCTCAAGACTCCTCCAGCGGATGAACTTTCACAATGCCTTCTGAATTTCGCTACCGGTCGACCTTCTATCAGATTCCTCATGCAACCGGACCTCTCCAGCGGACAGTCTTCAGACGAGCTTCTACATCTGACAAATTTCAGACAGACCTCTCTAGCAATCAGACTCCAACCGAATTTCTCCAATAGAAAGTTTCTATCCGGGCTTCTACAGCAGATGACCTCTGTCTGCAACACCAACAGCATCCAACCACAGTTAACCCATCTGCAAGCTTGGAGACATCCGACCTTCTCTTAAATTGCTGAGACAGAGAGATATTTCGCTCCATACCAGACGTCCTAACTAAGCTTCAGCCGTCCGATCCAAACTCTCCAGCAAGTCACGACAGTGGACACCACTCTCTGTAACAGACACCACGTGGCCCCACCACTCTCCGACAAATCACGACAACATACACCACTCCACTCTCTGTAACAGACTCTACGTGGCCCTGAACGGCCCACTACTAGGCAGTTACAGATGTCGCTGTCAATCAGTTACGCTCTCCCGTCTATAAAAAAGACCCCCCAGATACGTTCTTCTCTAAGATCAAAACTCTATCTCGAAACTCTGCTAAAATTTCATTCGAGTGCTCCATTTCTGTTGAAACAGAATACTGACTTGAGCGTCGGAGGGTCTTGCCAGAGCACCCCCAACTCCGGTTTAGACTTTCTTTGCAGGTCCCGACGGCGGTCGCGATCCCCTCGACTCTAGCTTCTCCGGCATCGACAGAATTCTGCACCAACAGAATTGGTGCTAGAGGAAGGGCGTGTGTCTTCGCAGGACCCTTGTTCTTAAAGGAGTACTCAACGGGACTATCTCCGATCATCTTCTTCGACATCTTCTTCTTCTTCTCTGACCATATCCCAACCTGATGCCTCCCCGAAAGGCATCCACCAGGCTATCTACGGCCTCCGTGGCCAGATCTCAACGAGATCCGCAAGCTCTAGCTCCATCTCTAGTTTTTCAGACTCCTCCTCCTCCGACAACGGCAGTCGGCATGGAGCAGTTTGACCTACTGGTTCAGCAGGTCAAGGGCCTCACCGAAGCGGTACAGGCCATGCAGCAGCAGCAGCCGCAGGTATCTGTGCGGTTGGAAAGAGCATCGTCGAAGTTTCAGAATCCAGCGATCGGGCAGCACAGTTGGGCCAGTCGCCCTGTGTTCCTCGAAAAGGGGAAGCAGAGGGCGGAGAGCCCTCTGTCTGATCATGACTCCACCCTCGGAGGGTCCCTATCTCCGTTCTGCCAGAAGATCCTCGAGACTCGCAGTCGAGAGGATCTCCTGGATCAAAGGTTCCAAAAGATGAACCGACGGATCGAAGAGCTCCGTCATGCTCCCCTTGCTTACGGTGAGGATATCTGTACTGACCCTCTTTTTTCTCAAATGATTATGCAGGAATCGATCCCATCGAACTTCAAGCTCCCCCAATTTAAGAGTTACAATGGGACCTCAGATCCGGTTGACCACCTGAAGGCCTTCCGAACAATGATGCTGCTCTATGGCATGCCAGACACCATCCTGTGCCGAGCTTTCCCATCTACCTTGAAGGGAGCAGCAAGAAATTGATACTCGACACTGAAGTCGGGTACTATCTTTTTCTTTGATCAAATGAGCCATCAGTTTGTGGCTCATTTCATCAGCAACCGACGTCCCCGGAGAGGTTCGGAGTCCCTCATCAACATCAAGCAAAAGGAGGAAGAATCCATCTGAACTTATGTCAACCATTTTAATGCTGCTGCATTGGAGGTCTAGAATTTGGACCAATCAGTTGCAATGGCCGTCCTGAAGAGCGATCTTCAAAAGAATGATCTTTTATTTTCTCTGAAAAAGAAATATCCCAGAGACTTTGCTGATTTGCTGGCTTGGGCCGAAGGATGTGCTCGAGCAGAGGAAGCCTTCAAGCTGAAGGACGAGGAGGCCGCGAAGGAGCGACAGGCTGGTGACTCCAGCAAGCCCGCAGCTGAAAAAGGGTCGAATGAAGCTCGACCACATTCTCGAACTCCCTCCGGACACAAACGTGTCCAAACTCCTCTCCGAGCTCGTAGGCAGAGAAGCCCAGACCGCAGAGTTCGACGGAGCTCTCTCCCAGGAAGATTCCACAGCTACGCCCTTCTCAATGTCCCAAAAATTCAAGTACTGATGGAAGTCAGAGAGCAGCTGCCAAGGCCGAAAAGGATGCACACACACCCCGAAAAGTGCAACCCTAACAAGTTCTGCCTCTATCATCATGACCACGGCCATGACACGGAGGAGTGTATTCAGCTCCGAGATAAAATCGAAGAGCTCATCAGACAAGGTCGGCTCGACAGATTTATCCGACGCCGGCCTGAAGGTAGAAAAGATCGATCGAGGGCTCTATCACAACCAGAGCTGTCAAGGAGGGAAGAACAGCCTGAAGATCAGCCTCCAATTAGGATCATCAACACCATCTCTGGAGGACCCCAGCGGGGAGCAGCCAGTGGATCGGCCGGACCGCCCAAGCGGCAGAGGACTGGAGAATCTATAACCTTTACTGAAGAAGATACCCGGGAGATTCAATTCTCCCATAATGATGTGGTTGTAATTTCTTTAAATATTACTGACTATGATGTACGCCGCATTCTTGTTGATAGTGAAAACTCGGTCGATATTTTGTTTTATGATGCATTCTCAAAAATATCCATTTCGGATGGTTGATTAGGGTCGATAAGCTCTTCGTTGGTAGGATTCATTGGCGATGCTGTGCTAGTGGAAGGAGTAATAACCTTGACTGTAGTTGCAGGTCAGTATCTGAAACAATCTAGAGCGCAAGTGAATTTTCTGGTAGTAAGGGCGTCGTCTGCCTACAACGCAATACTCAACCGACCTGACCTCAATGTCCTTCGAGCTGTGGTATTGACCTATCATTTAAAATTAAAATTTCTTACTAGCCAAGGGGTCGGAGAGGTCAGAGAAGATCAAGTCCTGACAAGACACTGCTATAACATAGCCTTACAAAGAAATGGCCAGTCTGACCCCTGTCCGGTTGATGGATTAGACACCCACGATGACCTTGCTAAGGAACGGGGTGAGCCAATTGAAGATCTTATCTCAATTCTTTTGAACGATGGGAATGAGGAGCATGTGGTGAAGATCGGCTCCAACCTGGGGGAAGAGGTACGGATGCGGCTCATCAATTTTCTACAAAAGAATGCGGATGTTTTCACTTGGGTTCCGACAGATATGTCGGAGATTGATGCAGAAGTCATGGAACACCGTCTAGCTGTTGATCCCAAACATCGACCGATGAAGAAAAAAGTTCGAGGTCATGTACTGGAAAGGTAGAAAGCAATAGCTGAGGAAGTTGATAAACTCTTGAAAGTTGGGTTCATCAGAGAAGTCAACTACCCGAACTGGGTTTTCAATGTCGTTCTCGTCAAGAAGGCGAACGGCAAGTGGAGGATGTGTATAGACTTCAAAAAGCTGAACAAAGCCTGCCCGAAGGACAGTTATCCTCTGTCCAGAATTGATCAATTGGTAGATGCAACCTCGGGCCACGAGCTTCTCACTTTCATGGATGCATTTTTTGGCTACAATCAAATCAGGATGGCACCAGAGGATGAAAAAAAAACTACTTTTATCACTAACCATGGTCTTTATTGTTACAGGGTCATACCTTTTGACCTCAAAAATACAGGGATGACCTATCAATGGCTGATGAATAAGATCTTCAAAGAGCAGATCGGCCGCAATATGGAGGTCTACGTGGATGACATGCTTGTAAAAAGAAAATCCTCAATGAACCACATCGCCGACCTTGAGGAGACCTTCAGCACCCTCCGAAAATACAAGATGAAGCTGAACCCAGCCAAGTGCGCTTTTGGAGTAACTTCAAGAAAATTCTTGGACTTTATGATATCGGGGTGTGGGATCGAAGCAAATCCAAAAAAGATTCGTGCCATCCAGGAAATGACCGCTCCGAAGTCAATAAAGAAAGTTTAGCGCCTTACTGAGAGAGTAGCAGCTCTGAACTGCTTCATCTCAAGGTCAATCGAATGGTGCCTACCTTTCTTTCAGACTCTCAAGCAGTCGAAGAACTTCTGTTGGACCACTGAATGTCAGTAGGCGTTCGAAAAATTGAAGAACTACCTCGGCTCACCTCCGCTATTGGCAAAGTTCGAACCCGGAGAGGAGTTGTTCCTGTACCTAGTGGTCTCCCCTGTGGCTCTCGCAGCAGTTCTGGTTAAGGAAGAAGCAAAAATTCAACGATCGATCTATTACATAAGTCGAGTATTGAGAGATGCCGAAATCAGGTATACTAAGTTAGAGAAACTAACTTATGCCTTGTTGATTGCAGCTCGAAGGCTCCGACCTTACTTTCAAGGACACACCATAACACTGCTCACTGACTAGCCGATTAAGGCAGTTCTGCATCGAGCAGATGCTTCCGAAAGGATAGAAAAATAGACAGTCGAGCTCACGAAATTCGACATCAACTATCGACCTCGGTCGGCGATAAAAGTCCAGATATTAGCAGACTTCATAGTGGAATGCACTATCCCAAAAGAAGCCAAACTTGAAGAAGGTTAAGCTGATGACCCCGGGCTCCAGCCGAACTCCCATAAGGAAAGAACGGATCTTTCTGATGATTTTTGGATCCTCTATGTGGATGGTTCCTCCAACATGTCAGGCGCAGGCACGGGCCTGATCTTGGTCAATTCGGAAGGAATCATCGCAGAGTACGCACTGCATTTCGAATTTTTTGCGATAAATAACGGAGCAGAATATGAAGCTCTGATTGCAGGACTGAGGATCGCCAAAGAATTAGAAGTAAATCAGCTCCAAGCCTACAGTGACTCCCAACTGGTGGTGGGGCAAGTCAGCGGAAGCTATGAAGCTCGAGAGGATAGTATGGCCAAATATCTCGAAAAGGTAAAAGAGATCATCCCTGCCTTTGACAGCTTTGACATCAAGCAGATTTCAAGAGCAGAAAATATCGAGGCCGATCTTCTCTCCAAGTTGGCTACACTGGCTCGGACTGAACTACCCAAGGAAGTCTTCTTCGAGGTTCTGAAGTGTCCATGTACGAAAGAACCACAGCTTGTGATGGAGATCAGCTACGAACCCAGCTAGATTGATGCATTGGTTGCATACCTAAAAGACAGGGTTCTTCCTCATGATGCAAAAGAGGCTCAGAAGCTTAGGAACAAGGCCTCCCGATATATCCTTTATGAAGGCAAGCTGTACAAGATGTTGGGAATAGTGTCCCAAAAGCCAATCGTCAGCCTGTTGACGGTTGTGCTCATTTTTGTATTAGTACATGAATTATGAATTAATAAATTTTTTTTTTGACATTTTTTATCACAAAATGTTTCATCTTCTAATGAACTCCTATGTTGTGATGAAGTCCTTAGGACTATTTAGACTCGACAAAGGAGGATTTATCGTTTAGTCCTTAAATCTGTTCGCGACCAAATGATACGTTGTTATCAAGGATGATAATGTTTATCAAGCATAGGTCATTGTATACCATATAGGTTGGTTGTCCTCTCAACCAATGAGTGTGGAGACACTGGTATAGCATACAGGTGAGATATAAGGGTACATCTGCACTAAACGTGACCGACTCTGGAGCTATTTCTGCTGTCAAGATTTGCTCTGATGGAATATGGGTATAAATGTCTCTCTGATCTGAGACCACCACAGTGACTTGCAAGCAACTCACTGCACTTAGGTACTGGACTACTTGAATTTCTAATTCAGTGACGGAAGGCTGCTGGGTGTAGTCAAGTACTTAACTTGTCGGTGCGTGTGTCAAGATGGGATTGACCACTCCAGTTTAGAAGCTGTGTACAGTTGTGTTTCAATTTAGTAAAATCTAGGTCAGGGTAGTCCTTGTGAGGAGTCACAGGACTGTTTGAGTTGAGCACGATTCGGATGATCTGATCAGGGTTGACAGTTTAATCCTGAGTCATCCTAAACACAAGAGTCAAAAGGATGAATTATATAGTAATCATATTCATGTAGGTTCTGAGTGTTGCGATTGTGACTCTTTGACCTATCCAGATGTCGGGTACCATTGCTAGATGGTCACTACGATTAGTACAGAAATTGGTTCCTGTGCTACCGGCTTAGGTTCGAACCTGCGGGGTCACATACATTAGAGGTTCCTATCTGATCTGATGGCTGATGTAGAATCCTACATGTTTGAGACTCAGTGATCGAGAATCAGGATTCTCCGATCATGAGTTCCACTCATTATGGGTACCGAGGTCAAGAGTCCCACTGGTTAGGACTTTTCGATCAGGGTTACATATCGATGAATTCTGATGCCCGATTGCCCATCGGATTTGGACTCAGTATTTATGAGAAGTTTAATTAGTGATTTTATTACTAATTAACTCAATTTAATTGAGTAATTATTTTTGGATTAAGTCCAATTGAATTGAATTCAGTTGGGTTTGACCCGATTAGGTTAAGAGTTGACCTAATCGTCGAGATGGTTTGGTCCCTGATTTGATCAGGGGTTGGGCTTAATCAATTCCTGATTTGATTAGGATTTTATTGAGCCTAATTAAGCCTAATTTAGTTGGATTTAAATTAGTCTAATTGAACCTAACTTATTTGGTTCAATTAGGTTGGTTTAAATAATTAAACCACCTTGACCCAATCTCCATGCGCCACCTCACTTCCATTGCACCCATTTGAATTCATGAGAAGAAACTTCTCATGAATTTTTTTCTCACGCCAAGCCCTCTCCACGCCTTACTTTAATGTGCCATTTGAATGGATAAGGATGATTGGTTGGCCATTCAAATTCAAAATAAAGTTTGAATTTGAATGGACAATCAATCTTTGCACCTTATCTCTTTTTTTACGCCCTATTTATTACATGAGAAAAGGTTTCTCATGAAATCACTTCATGCATAATTTAAGCCATGCCTCACACCTTTAGTGGATAAGGGATGAGTTGGTGTCCATTTGAATTCAAAATTTGATTTGAATTCAAATATGCAATTACTCATCTTTATCCTTTCTTTTGGATAAGATGTTTGACGTTGTTATAAAAGGAGGTGAAGAGTGGAGCGTGCAAGAAGAAGATTTTTGGAGAAAAATTTTGGGGTGTGAGAAGTCTTGTGCATGAGAAGGAAGTCCATATCCTTCCAAGAGAAAAAGAAAGAAAAGTGAGTGCAAGATTTCCGGTGAGTTTCCTAGAGTTTTAGCCTGGGGTTCGAAAAGTGAGAAAGTGAGCTACGAGTGTCGTGAGCCCACAAAATCTTAGGAAGATCTTCAACATCCTCTCAAGCACGTCTGTTGATGATCTGGAGTATTCAAAGAATCGACAGACATCGATCGAAAGAGTTCGATCAGCATCGACCGTCAAAAGGGCTCTACAACGAGCTAGCACTCGTGAGGAGTCGATCAAACCGGAAGCTTCATGTGGATGATCCACAGAGGTCAGACACGCTGTGTGGCTGCATCGCAATGATCAGACTCTTCCAACGGTGATCAGATTGCGGCGATCTACTACCCGCACAAAAGTATTATGTTCTGAACACATTACAGTAAAGTGTTTACTATTCGAATTTGAATTTTAAATTTAAATATATGCATGCTATATAACATATTTAGATCCTAATGTAAGATAAATTTATATTAATTAATTAGATTAATTAATATTTTTTCACTGTAAAATTATAATTTAGAAAAGTTTTAAAATTACCATTTTACCCCTGCACTGAATTTTCCCATAAATGGTATCAGAGCGGGTTCTTAGATATGATATATATATTTGCATGCGTAGATTAAGTTGTAATTTAAAAGTTTAAATTTAAAATTTGAAATTTAAAATTTAAAATTTAAATTTTGAAAGTTGTTCGAAATTCAAAATTCAAAATTTGAAATTTGAATTTTGAAAGTTGTTTGAAATTCAAAATTCAAAAATTTAAAATTCAAAATTTAAATTTTGAATTTTAAAATTTGAAATTTGAAATTTGAAATTCAAAATTCAAAATTTTGAAATTTAAAATTTAAAATTTGAAATTTGGTTAAAATTTCAAATTTGAAATTCAAAATTTAAAATTCAAAATTTGAAATTCAAAATTTGAAATTTAAAATTTTAAAATTTAAAATTTGTTTGAAATTTGAAATTCAAAATTCAAAATTTAAATTTTGAAATTGATATATTTAGATATACTTGATCCAAATAGCAAGTAATCGAATTGGGTTGGTTATCAAGACCGTCCGATCATAGGAGAAAAGTAGGGTTTAAAGGCCCTCTCCTCCCATTCGATGGGGTCTCCTATGGCGGTAGGGGTGCCGCTGCAATTATATCCCATGCAGATGAAGCAGCGAAAGAAATTAATTGTAAAGGTTCAATTGTGAAATTTATCATGAATGTGTTAGATTAGATCTAAAGGAATATTCATGATTTATTTTGATTGAGTTATTTTCTGTTATGTAATTAGCAATAGGATTACTATTTATGAAATGTGCTGATCTATTTGTGAAATGAGTCAACATATTTGGTGAACAAAAAATAAAATCTTTCAAATTTAAAAATTATTTTCAAAATGCCAAACCCTGACCCATCAGCCCAAATACTTAATTAAAAGAATTAAGTGTTGTCTAGTAGGTCTAGAATTATGAATTAAGACCTAAGATAATTGCATAAATTTGTGGGTCAATGGGTTAAATGGATTAGGTCCATAATTGGGTTAGACCTAAGGTTAGCTTAAAGAAATGGACTAAATTAGAGTAATTGATCAAATCTAATCAAAAGTTAAATTAGATTAGGTCAAGGATACTCTAGACTCAACTCCAATAGTTGTAGTTAAATGGGTCCATATCTTTAACTAGACCAAGATGGACTTAATTCATGGCTACGCGGTGGAACCCTATTTACTAAGTTGATCAAATTAAAACTAATGAACCGGCTGGTGTCTAAGGTAAGTTTGGCAGTTTGACCAGTGGTTTTTAAGCGGAAGCTACTCGCAGTGATTCGATCTCTGACGAGTTAATGGCTTATCCCCACCACTGATCTCACTTACCTGGCCAACCTGATGAATTAGATTTTGATTAGATCACTTGGTGATTAGGGCTCACCCATGTCATTAGGTAAATCAGTTTGACTGATTTAGGTGCTCCTAATGCCAGCTTTAATTAATTAATTTTTTAATCTGACTTGGTGAAGTCAGTGGGAGGATTGAAATTGGCTGGATATTTTCTTCTCATCTATCCTTTAATAAAATCCTCAAAAATTGTTAGGTCCCTAAAAATGATTAAGTTATATTGATAACTAAGTCATAGCCTCCCATTAAGTGAGTGATAATGAGTCTATTAGTTTAATAATCATTGGAGGCCCAAAGGCCTGGTGCTTATTGACTAATGCAATTATCATTCATAATATGATAATTTGGTTTGAGTCTTTCTGATGGTGATCAGGTTGGCCGGCCAAAGTCGAGCCTGATCATTTATTGGTCCGATTCACCAAATCAAATTATGTTAATGGTTGGACCTAACCAGATCTTTTCAGTGGAGGCCAAAGCCTACTGATTAGGTTCTGTGGTAAAATCAATTACTAGAAGTTGTTTAGAGAAACAACTGGTTATGAACCTACCCATAGATGCACATGGGTTGACCAACCAAAGTTGGGCTCGTGTGTAGTCTGTGTGGATTCTAGTATCCACTAAGGAATTAAAGTAATTCCTCGAATTGGAGGTTGAGGCTACCAGTTCGTAAAATACTAGGAGAAACTTTAGACTGAAGTCCAAGTCTTTAGTATTTATAATTTATGTACTAATAGAGGTCTGGTTTTCCTTTATGTAGCTATGGCCACTACCCTGTCCCTCCGGTCATTATTAGATAATGACAAGCTCATGGGACCTAATTTCGATAGCTGGTATCGAAAATTAAAAATCATCATTGAGCATGAGTGGATCCTTTATGTAGTAACGGATCTGGCACCTGAGAAACTAGTCCCGAACATTAGAGGGATGGTCCGAGACACTTATCAGAAGTGGCTTAACGACCGCACCACCATTCATTGCATTATGCTGGCGGCAATGAATGATGAGTTTAGCCGCAGGTTTGAGAACGTCCAGCCACAGGAGACGCTTCAAATATTGAACGACTCCTTTGGCACGCCTGACGACGTTGAAAGGCACAAAACTAGTTGTGCCATTTTCAATGCTCGGATGAGGGATGGAGTCTCAGTCACTGATCATGTACTGTACATGATCGAAATGATTGAGCACCTAAGTAAACTGGGCTTTCCCCTGCACGAGCAGCTCGATAAGGATGCGATCCTTAATTTATTGCCCAAGTCCTTCCTCCCCTTCCTTACTCATTTTCGGATGACAAAGCCTGCAGTGAACTACCACGGCTTGTTGGGATTGCTGCAGAACTTTGAGAAGGATCACCAGCTCCATAAAGAGTCGGTGAATGTTGTGGGAGGGTCTTCTTCTGGTCATCAACCCTTTAAGAAAGGGAAGAAGAAGAACAAGAAGAAGAAGAATAAGAAGGTGCAGCTGCATGCTGGGACGTCTGCACAGGGTCAGACCAAGAAGCGCAAGCCCGACCAGAGCTAGGCGAAGTGCTTCTTTTGCAAGAAGCAGGGGCACTGGAAGAGGAACTGTCCTCTATACATTGCCTCCCTAGACCCGAACAGGCCGAAGAAGAAGCAAAGTACTTATATGATAACACTTTGCAACTTTTTTATTTGTGATACTACTACCTGGGTATTGGATACCGGAAGTCCTTATCATATTTGCAATTCGATGCAGGGTCTGCTGGTCAGTAGGAGATTTGATGAAGACGAAAGATTCCTGAACGTTGGAGATGGAAGCAAAGTTCCAGTTCTAGCATTAGGAATCATGAACCTTGTAATCAATTCTCGAAATATAATTCTGAGTGAATGTCACTATTGTCCAAGCTTTTTATTAAATATTATTTCTGTAGGCCTTTTGGCCATGAACGGTTATCAATTTTTAATAAAAGAAAATGTTTGCAATATCATTTTGAATGGTGTTACAATGTTTGTTGGATAACTTAATAATAGAATTTACTTTCTATCACAACCTGTTAATGTGGTTCAAACCTCCGGTAAACACCCTAGAATAGATAATATGTCAGAAGTCTACCTTTGGCACTGTAGGCTAGGTCATATCAATAAGAATAGGATAAACAGGTTAGCTCAAGAAGGAATTCTTGAAGTAGGTGATTATGAATCACTTCCAACCTATGAGTCCTGTCTTCTTGATAAAATGACCAAGTCACATTTCACTGGAAAAGGTGAGCGAGCTAGTGAACTCTTGGCTCTGGTACATTTTGATGTATGTGGACCCATGAGCTCAAGTGCAAGAGGTGGATATTTCTACTTCATAACCTTCACAGACAACCTATCGAGGTATGGGTATGTCTATTTAATGAAGCATAAGTCGAAGTCATTTGAAATGTTCAAACTATTCCGAAATGAGGTAGAAAAACAAACTGAAAAGTGTATTAAAACTCTTCGATCTGATCAAGGAGGTAAATACCTTTCTAATGATTATCTGACATATCTTGGGGAGAATGGGATTCTCTCTCAATGGATACCTCCTGGAACACCACAACATAATGGTGTATCTGAAAGGAGGAATCGAATCTTGTTGGACATGGTTCGATCTGTAGGAACCAGATCTAGGGTTTCAGGGTTAGATCTTGAAACTTTTTCAAGATCATACAGCGGAAGACTAAAATAAATTAAAATTTATTTTCTAAGATCAAAAAATCTCTAGATCTAAGATCCTATTACATGATTATTACATAGCATTAAATCAAAAAATTAAAATATATATAAATATAGTATGAACTACATGTTGATCATATCAACATGTTTCTATACTAGCTACATCTAATGTATGTATTAAATAATAGATCAGATCTATTACCTTGCAAGTTAGATGCTCTAACCTCACTGATCCAGGCTTAAGGATGATGTTGCAAGCTGCACACGCATCCGGCCTCTAGGAGTCGTCCACACGAGCCCACGAATCTCGATCAGAAGTCCTGCTTCAGGAAATCAGCACAGTATGCTAGTACTGCGCTGATCCTTCTTTGATGGTTGATCAGGTGCCTCCTTCTTCTTGATTTGGACTCTTCCAAAGATGGAAAGTAGAAGGAGGAGTTTCAGATCTGAGACGCTCTCAGGAAACTCAAGATGGAAGGAGGAAAGATATGAAAATAAAAACCCTAGAAGAAGACCCTCTTCTTCTTCACGTTTTTCTCTCTAAACGCCCAAACTTACATCTTTTATATCTCCACGACCCAAAGGTATTTCTCTCTGATTTTTGGATGACAGAAAGGTATCTCAAATATCTATCTCTCCTTAAAATTTCACGAAGAAACTCATCTTATATAGAGAGATATGATAGAGTCCTTGTCTAGGTCAAACACCTAGTCAAGGCTTATCCAAACATGGCAAGTAAAGGGACGCCCAACTCTTGAGCACCTCCTTCATATTTTCATGAATGGATCAACAGAAAAGGGTGCACAATATAAACCCTAAAAGCCACGAAAATTCCAAAAAAAATTTGGATAAATTCGATGCAAAATTGAAAGAGTTTTGGATTTCTAAAACTCTATCTTATAGAATTCGAAATCCAAACTTATTCCTTTTAGATTTGATCCAAATCACCTTCCATGTAAGAAAGAAGAGAGAAGACCTTTTGTGAACGTGGGAGAGATCTGGGAGAGGGCTTTTGTCGCACAAAATAAGTGGAGATTGGCGTTGAATAAGAGAGAGGGCGTGGAGAAGGTTTATGTGGCGCAAGGTGGAATCCTAGTCCTACTAGGATTCTGTCTCATAACTTGTTTTAATTTGGTTTCCCAAACTAAATCAAATCAAAATTAGATCAACCCAATTAAAATAGATCTTAACCCAATTAAGAACCTAATTTAATTATATTTAAATCTGATTTAATTTTCTAATCAAATTAGAAATTAGATTGACCCAAGTCCTAGTTGAACTAGGACTAGTCTTTCCTTGCACTTGGCTTATCCAATAAACCAATTGGACTTGATCCAATCAAGCCCAAATCAAATCTAATTAAATCATATTTAATTAGACTTAATCTCAGCCCATTGGCTTAATCAAATTAAGCCAATTAGCAATCAAATTGCTAATCGATCCTCCTGTAACACTTGTACTGGGTTAAATGTCAATCGTATTGATCATTTAACCCTAGAACGATTCTTAATCGTTGATCAACCATCCGATCGGATCATGAACTCTAATGTGTGTGATCTCATAGGTCCGAACCTAAGCCGGTAGCATAGGAACAAATTCCTATACCAATCGAAGTGACCATCTAGCAATGATACCCGACGACCGGATAGGTCGAATGTGTAGAACAACATCCTTAGAACCCATGCGGATATAGTTTTCATATAATTCATCCCCTTGACCAAAATGATCATAGGACACCCCAGAGCTCAACTGTCAACTCTGATCAGGTTGGCCACATTGTATTTCAAAATATCAAATCCATCTGATGGATTACCCTGGCCAAGGTTTTGCTAAATTGAAATACAGCGACTCATTCTTCTCCAACTCTTGGAGTGGTCAATCCCATCTCGATCACACTCTGACTTCGCAAGTACTTGACTGTGCCCAGAAGCCTTCCATCCCTGAATTAGAAATTCAGTTAGTCCAGTACCAAAGCACAGTGAGTTGCTTGCAAGTCACTGAGGCGATCTCAAGTCTAAGGGACACTTATACCTATATCCCATCAGAGACATTCTCGACAGCAGAATGCTCTGGAGTTGGTCACGTTCAATGATGATGTACCCTTACATCTCACCTGTATGCCATACCAGTGTCTCCACACTCCTTGGTTAAGAGGACAACCAACCCATATGGCCTACAGCGACCTATGCTCGATAGAAGCTGTCGTCCTTATTAACAACTTATCATTTGGTCGTGAACAGTTTTAAGGACTAATCGATAAATCCTCTCTTTATCGAATCTAAATAGTCCTAAGGACTTCATCATAACAACGGAGTTCATTAGAAGATGAAAGCTTATGATGAAAATGCCAAATATATTTTATTTATTAACAAATCAATTACAATACTTGGTTGCTCAACCGTCAACAGCTTGACGATTGGCTTTTATGGGACACATTTCCCAACACGATCCATGATGGGGTTTGCTGGTCTGCCGATCTCCCTATGGGGATATGCATTCGAATCGGCTTGTTACCTTCTGTTGGTGCAAAAATCTGCTTGCGCCGGAGAAGCTGGAGTCGAGGGAGTCGCAGTCGCCGCCGGGACCTGCAAAAGAAGTCTAAACCGGAGGTGGGGTTGCTCCGGCAAGACCCTCTAATGCTCAAGTCAGTTCTCTGCCTCAACAAGAATGCAGTGCTCGAACGGAAATTTTAGCAGAGTTTCTAGGTAAAACGAGAGCTTATGGAATAACGTATCTGGGGTTCCCCCTTTTATAGGCGGAGGGGGCAACAAACTGATGGTGACGCCTGTAACCGTCTGATAGTGGGCCGCCCATGGTCAGGAAAAGTTTGTTGTGGCTAGTAGTGGGGTGGACCCATGGCTATTACCGGGGCGTGCCACGTGGAGTCTGCCACAAGAAGCGGAGCGGCGTCCGTTGTCACGACTTGCCAGAGGATAGGAGAATCGCGCAGTATCTGTCGCAGGAAGTGGAGCAGGACCGTGGCCATTATTGCAGCCTGTCAAGGAGTGATGGAGCCACGTGGAATCCATCGCAGGAGGTGGAGCAAGGTCGTGGAGTGATGGAGCCACGTGGAATCTACCGCAGGGAATGGAGCAGAATCGCGGCTGTTACTACAGTGCGCCAGGGGGCGAAGGTCAGCCGGCTGAAGTCCGGTTGGAGTGTCTGGCGGAGAGAGGTGGTTAGCCATCTGTCCAAGAGAAGCTCAGAATCCAGCTTTCGCAGGGGTTCGGATGAATTCTTCCTTCAGTCACAGCCGGGGGTGGGGCCTGACTCCCGTGGGAGTCCGGACGGAGCTTACCAGTAGTTGAAGTTGGCGATGGAGCCTGGCTTCCGTAGGAGTCCGGGCGGAGTCCTCCTTGCAGTTGGAGTCGTGGACGGAGCCCGACTCCCGTAGGAGTTCGGGTGGAGTCTTCCTGCAATTAAAGTCGGGTGCGAAGTCCAGCTCCCGTAGGAGTTCGGACGGGGTTTACCAGCAGTTGAAGTTGGCGACGGAGCCCGACTTTCGTAGGAGTCCGGGCGGAGTCCTCCTTGCGGTTGGAGTCATGGACGGAGCCCGACTCCCATAGGAGTCCAGGCGGAGTTTTCCCGTAATTAAAGTCAGGTGCGAAGTCCAGCTCCCGTAGGAGTCCGGACGGGATTTATCAACAGTTGAAGTTGGCGACGAAGCCCGGCTCCCGTAGGAGTCCGGGCGGAGCTTACCAGCGGTTGAAGTTGGCGACGAAGCCCGGCTCCCGTAGGAGTCCGGGCGGAGCTTACCAGCGGTTGAAGTTGGTGATGGAGCCCGGCTCCCGTAGGAGTCCGGGCGGAGTCCTCCTTGCGGTTGGAGTCGTGGACGGAGCCCGGCTCCCGTAGGAGTCCGGGCGGAGTCTTCCTTGCGGTTGGAGTTGGCGACGAAGTCCGGCTCCCATAGGAGTCTGGGTGGAGTCTTCCTACAATTAAAGTCAGGTGCGAAGTCAGCGGTTGAAGTTGGTGACGGAGCCCAGCTCCCGTAGGAGTCCGAGCGGAGTCCTCCTTGCAGTTGGAGTCGTGGATGGAGCTCGACTCCCATAGGAGTCCGGGCGGAGTCTTCCTTGCGGTTGGAGTTGGCGACGAAGCCCGGCTCCCGTAGGAGTCCGGGCGGAGTCTTCCTGCAATTAAAGTCAGGTGCGAAGTTCGGCTCCCGTAGGAGTCCGGATGGGGTTTATCAACAGTTGAAGTTGGCGACGAAGCCCGGCTCCCGTAGGAGTCCGGGCGGAGTCCTCCTTGCGGTTGGAGTCGTGGATGGAGCCTGTCGGGGTCAATCCCGCTAAGAATTTTGGTTGAGGGTATTTTATACCCAACACCAGTCCTCCTACTTCCAAGTTTGAATTTCGAATGAAGAAAGTACAGAGAGATTGGCATAGCCGAAGTTCTCCCCTCGAATCTTGCGCACAGCCGCTCCCAGATATTTTGGCATTAAATGTGCGCGTGTTGGAGTCTTTTCGAATTGGGGCGATACGAAGGGACCCTTCGAAATTTCTGCTGGTACACTGGCTCAGGTACGGTACAATAATGGCCCTACCAACCGTCAGCTGCTTTTAGCCGCCTGTCGGGGCGAGTGGGACACATGTCGGGCGCAGGCCGGTCTGAGGGGATTCGCGATCATTATGGCGTCGGATCCCAGGGTCTATTTAAACCCGTCCATCCCCCCTTTGGGGCCCTATTCCGCTCCAGAGTTCTATCAGTGTCTGCCCTTCCTTCGAGAGCCCTGTTTCTGTTGGCGTCTTCTCGGGCCATAGGCGTCCTTCGAGTCATCCCTGTCCTCGCCCCTCTGCATCCTTCTGAGCGATCTAGGTTAGTCCCAGAACCTTCATCTTTCTTCCCGCCACTTAGGAGCCTTTTCTTTGCCATTTTTTTTGTTGTATTCCATTTTTTTTTGTTGTATTCCTTTGAGTTAGTCTCCTCTGGCCTCCCGTCCTTTGTCCTGTCCGTCTTCTTTGGGATCTTTAGAGTCTTCATTCGGAGTTATTCGAAATATCTTCCGGCTCTTCTGCTCCCAGCGGTCCCGGGAGTTCTTCCGCCTCAACCCCCCAGGTCCCTCGTTCTGTAGACGAACCCGCACCTGGGGCTGGGCTCTGTCCGATTTTTGCGTCGGGCATCATTCCATGCTCCCTGACTCTAGATGAACTCCTTCTGATAAGGGTTCAGTATGGAGTTTCTCCGGAGTATGACCTGGAGCTGTCTGGCCCCTCCGATCGGGCTAGCACTCCCCCACCCGATCATTTTTGCTTGTATCAGGAGGCATTCCGTGCCGGACTCTGGCTTTCGCTTCTGTCCTTTGTTGTCACCCTCTTCCGCTTCCTAGACATCTCTCTGGTTTCTGTTGCTCCAAATTCTTTTAGGTTTTTGATAGGATTTCTCTCCCTTTGCCTCATAGTCGAGGTCCAACCATCCCTCTCTCTGTTTAGGCACTTCTATACCTTCAAACGTCATCCTTCAGCGAAGGACTGGTGGTATTTCTCTCCTCAGTTCGACAAGAAGGGGTTGCTGAAAGATGCCCCTTCTTCAATCCATAACTGGAAGGAAAAATATCTCTTCGTCCACTATCCGACCCTGAGGCTGGGCCTGCCCCCTTGGGGCTCCCTGAGGGATTCTGTTCGTCGGGCCCCCAGCCTAGGGGAGGATGACCTCCAGGCTGCCCGGAAGCTTCTCGCCTATTCTGCTCTTTCCCTTCCCAACCTTCTGAGGGAGCAATTTTTGTTCAACATTGGCCTGAGCCCCCAGGATCCTGCGAGTACTTCACCTTTTCTTTTCTCTTCTTTTTCTTCTGTCCTTCTTCTTTCTCTTTTTTCCCCTCTCTTTTTTTTTGTGCCACTCCTTTTTGATCCCATTATTGATTTCTGATCTCTCTCCTCTTTCTCTTTATCTTTCTTTTTTTTTTTTTTTTTTTTAGGAATGGACGCCGAAGCAGCACGGATGCTTGCTAGGGGCCTCAAGGCCCACAAAAGAAAGGGTGCCGCGGCCTCCGAATCGGTAAAGAGGGTCAGGGCGGAGGAATCGAGCTTGGCCACACCCGCCCAGGCAGCTCCAACGATTGACATTCCCTCAGACGCCGAACCCACAGCCCCTCGGGCCTCTTCGAGGAGTCCACCGACTGGGGCTCCCGTTTCGGGGGTCCGCCCCATGGAGGTGCCAGTAGTGAAAAGGGGAAAGAGAAGGAAGTCGGTGGCCCACAGGGTGAGCAGTCGTCGAGCCACCACTGACGAGTCCCTCTGTTCCGAAGAGGAGCCGGAGAATCCCTTCAATGACAGGGGCTTGATCAGACAGTTGATCGACGGCTGCATCCTGCCCGAAGTCGTCGAGAGGATCGACCGCGCCGACCCTGAGCAGCGGGTCTGGGACTCCCTAGGGTCCTTCCTTGAGGTAAACAAATCTTCATTTAACCAGCTATTCAACCCTTGTTCTGATCCCCTTGTCGCCCTTGCAGATTGGGCATCAGCTCCTCGCCAACATCGAGGCGACGAATCGGGCGAGGAGGGACGCCGTCCAGGTGGAGGAGCACTATCGGGCCGAGGTCGCTCGCCTTAAAAAAAAGGCAGTCGAAGTAGTCACCCTCCAAGAGGCCTTGGAAAGAGAGAAACAAGCCCGGGAGGAGGAGAAGCAGACCTTGGAGGAGATGGTGAGAAAGGCGGAGGCCGAGGTCGCCAACTTGGCTGAGAAGATTCCAGTCCTGGTCTCGGAGGCCAGGGTCCTTGCAGTAGAGGAATTCAAGACCTCCACGGAGATGAGGGATTTGAATGTCCAATTCGGCCAGGAGGCGTTCATCAAGGGGTTTGAGCTCTGCCAGGAGAAGGTGACCAAGAAATTTTTGGAGCTCGACCTCAGCTTCCTAGGTGAGGAGTCCGAAGATGAGGCCGGTCCCTCGCCCGCTGCCACTGCTGCCGTAGCCCCCCCTCCATGGATGCCAAGCTCTCCAACCCCTGCCCCCGAGGTCTGAGATCTCCGACCTTGTATTTTCATTTTACCGCAACTTTTCTTTTCCTTTTTGTCTTCAAGAATCATCCAATCAATAAAGTTGAATTTCTTATCATGGGTGGCTTCTCTCTCCTCCCTTTCTTCTCTCTACTTTTCTTTCTGTGATGGGTCGTATCTTGACACTTTTGCCTTCCGATGGCAGTGTCCTGCAGAAGCACTTCCCCTGCCCCTGGGGATTCCACTGAAGTCGACGATCCAGCAGCTGGAGAAGGAAGTCCTTCACTTGACAAAAAAGATAAGGAAGATGGAAGGCGAGCTTCGTAGATTGAGAGAGGGTCATTCTGAAGCCACTGTGGAGGCCACCCGCTTTCGAAATCTCCACGTGAAGGAGATCATGGAGTACAGCCAGAGGAAGCGGACTTTGCGAAGGAGCTTGAGGAATGCAAGAAGAGTGTCAGTAGCTGAATTTGGGCTCAGGCTGCCAAGATTAGCGTTCTCAGGGTGGAACTGTCGACTGCGATGGAGAAGATCGGCCAGCTGGGAGGAAGTTCATCCCGGCCCTTGGCTCGGGCCGACGGTGACCGGGAGTGGTCGAAGAGGGTCTCCGACCTTCAGCAGCAGCTTCAGGACGTCGAGGTGAGCTACGACGTGCATCGGGCCGGTTGGCACAGGCAGGTAGAGAAATATAAAGGGAGACTCAGGGTGGCGACCGACGAAGTCGCCCGTCTTCAGAGGCAGCTGGCTGACAGGGCTCAGCTGACTTCTGCCCGGGATTCTAATGAACTCCAGTCCCTGAGAAGAACCGTCGAAGGGCTTTCTGTCGCCCTTGGGGAAAGAATGGCTGAGCTACAGCAATTGAAGATCCAGCTGGCATACGAGCAGCAGGCCGTCACGGACGCGGAGGTGAAATCTGAGGTCCTGAGAAAGAGGCATCGAGAGGCGGAGACCGAGAGCCAGCGACTTCGTCGGATGCTCTAGGACGTGCTGCTGAAAAGGAGAGAGCTAAAAGAAGAGATTGAGAATCTAAGACAGTCCTGGATGAGGGGTTGAGCGAATAATTCTAGGTCGGAAAGAGCAGAGCTTTCCTAGGGCTCTTTCTGTCCTTCTGTCTTTTCATGTATACATTTTCCCCTTTGTTGTTTCGTCCCGCTTTTGTCGTTTTGCTTTTCTTTCTTTGGCCTTTCGGACTTTATAGTGTACATTTCGCAAATGGAATGAAAAGAGAATTTTGTGTTACCTCGTCTGCACGTTGTATTAAATTGTCATCCGCCGAACTTCTCTTATCGTTCGACTTGTCTGACGTTGACGTCGTTGGGAGGTGCCCAGTCGTTGATGCGCTGGTTTGCTTTCCCCATCGTTCATGGCCGCAGGCCCGAGCTTGGTGGTCCAAACTCCGCATTACTTCGGAGACGTCGCCGTCTTCTTGACCTGTGTCGAGAGCCTTCTTAGAGATCGGGGATGTTTGGTAGGAACTCCTCGTCTTTGTTGAGACGAGGTTCCTTAGGTCTTTGGTGTGGTTCGTCCTTCATTTGTTTCCTACGTAGCTCGTCGCTCTTCCTCTTTAATTTCTCTCCTCTTTTCAGAGTGAGGGCCCTCCCCTCGCTTTTTGCGGGGTTGCGTAGGAGTGTGAAGGTGCTGTTGAGGGGCCTTTTCCCTTCATCCGATCTTGTCGGGTGGTCGGATTTCGTCACCGTCAGGACGAGGTTCTTCTCCCATTCCCAACAGGGCCATGGGGGCACATAAGGGCCATCACAAGGGTCTCTCCCTCCATCCGGTCTAAAAGAACCGGGCCTTCGACTTTGCTCATGTCAGGACGAGGTTCTCCTCCTGTTCCTGACATGACTGTGGGGGCACATTAGGGTGCTGTAAGGCCTCTCCCCCCATCCAGTCTAAAAGAACCGGGCCTTTGACTTTGTTCATGCCAGGACGAGATTCTCCTCCTGTTCCTGACATGGCTGTGGGGGCGCATTAGGGCGTTGTAAGGCCTCTCCCCCCATCCGGTCTAAAAGAACTGGGCCTTTGACTTTGCTCATGCCAGGACGAGGTTCTCCTCCTGTTCCTGACATGGCTGTGGGGGCACATTAGGGTGTTGTAAGGCCTCTCCTCCCATCCGGTCTAAGAGAATCGGGCCTTTGACTTTGCTCATGCCAGGACGAGGTTCTCCTCTTATTCCTGACATGGCTGTGGGGGCGCATTAGGATATTGTAAGGCCTCTCCCCCCATCCGGTCTAAAAGAACTAGGCCTTTGACTTTGCTCATGCCAGGATGAGGTTCTCCTCCTGTTCCTGTCATGGCTTTGTTTTAAGCATTTGAAGGGATTATACCCAGTCGTGACAAATCCATGCCAAATGAGAAGAGTATGTCAAGTCGAAAGGAATTTAGATTCAAGGCGAAATCGTAAGAGATACATTTACAAGTTTTTTGAGTCCCATGGTTGTGGAAGGTCTGCTCCTCCTTGAGGCCCTCCGGCGATGGAGTCGATGGTCCCGATGGGAGGCCGATCTCCGAGCTGCTCCTCCCTTCTTGGTGGTTCAGGTTGCGGCAGGGCCCTTGGCCGATCTCCTCTACCCTCAGACCGGCGTCGGATGAACCTGTCGAGTCGACCTCGCTGGATGAGCTCCTCGATCTCATCTCTGAGCTGGATGCATTCCTCCGTGTCGTGGCCGTGGTCGCGGTGGTAGAGACAGAACTTGTTGGGGTTGCACTTCTCGGGGTGTGTGCGCATCCTCTCCGACCTAGAGAGCTGCTCCCTGACCTCCATCAGTACCTGGGTCTTCGAGGCATTGAGGGGGGCATAGTTGTAGAACCTTCCCGATGGAGAACCCCATCGAACCCCATGATCCGGACTCCTCTGCCTGCGCACCCGGGGTGGAGTATGGGCATGCTTGTGCCCAGGAGGGGATCGAAAATGCGACCGAGCTTCTCTCGACCTTTTTTCGACTGTGGGCTTACTCGAGTCCCCCGCCTGCCGCTCTCTCGCGGTCTCCTCATCCTTCATTTTGAAGGCTTCTTCCGCTCGGGCGTATCCTTCAACCCGAGCCAACAAATCAGCAAAATTCTTGGGGTACTTCTTCTCCAGGGAGAACAAAAGGTCATTCTTCTGAAGGCCTCCCTTCAGAGCAGCCATTACGACTGATTGGTCCAAGTTTTGGACCTCCAGCACCGTGACGTTGAAACGATTGATGTAGGCCTGAATGGACTCCCCTTCCCTCTGCTTGATATTGATGAGGGACTCCAAACCCTTCCAGGGGTGCCGGTTGCTGACAAAATGGGCCACGAATTGGTGGCTCATTTGATTGAAGGAAAAGATGGTACCTGGCTTCAGAGCTGAGTACCAATTTCTCGTCGCTCCTTTCAAGGTGGACGGGAAGGCTCAGCATAGAATGGCGTCGGGAGCACCATGAAGCAGCATCATCATCCGGAAGGCTTCCAGATGATCAACCGGATCCGAAGTCCCGTCGTAGCTTTCGAACTGGGGGAGCTTGAAGTTTGGCGGGATCGGTTCCTGCATGATCATTTGAGAGAAGGGAGGGTCAGTGCAAATATCCTCACCATAAGCGGGGGGAGTATGGCGGAGTTCTTCGATCCGCCGGTTCATCTCTTGGAGTCTTCAGTCTAGGAAATCCTCTCGACTTCGAGTCTCGAGGATCCTCTGGCAGAATGGGGGCAGGGATCTTCCAGGGGTGGAATCATGGTCCGATTGAGGGCTCTCCACCCTCGGGTTCGCTTTCCCAGGAAGGACAGGGCGGCTGGCCCAAGTGGCCCACCCCACCGTCGGATTCTGGTGTTCCGACGATACCCTTTCCAGACGCACTGATGCCTGCAGCTACTGCTGCTGCATAGCCTGCACAGCTTCTGTGAGGCCCCTGACCTGCTGTGCTAGCAGATCAAACTGCTTCGCGTCGACCGCCGTCGCCGGAGGAGGGGGAGGAGGTTGAGAAACAGGAGGGGAGGCCGGAGCCTGAGATCTAGCCGCGGAGGCCGTGGATCGTCGCATGGATGCCTTGCGGGGAGGCATCGAGCAAGGACCAAATGGAGAAAGGAGGGTGAAGGGGACGTCGGAAGAGATGCCCGGGGGCGGTCCCATTGAGCGTTCCTTCAAGAACAAGGGTACTGCGAAGACACAGCCCCCCTTCCTCTAGCGCCAATCCTGTTGGTGCAAAAATCTGCTTGCGCTGGAGAAGCTGGAGTCGAGAGAGTCGCAGTCGCCATCGGGACCTGTAAAAGAAGTCTAAACCGGAGGTGGGGTTGCACCGGCAAGACCCTCCGACGCTCAAGTCAGTTCTCTGCCTCAACAAGAATGGAGTGCTCGAACAAAAATTTTAGCAGAGTTTCTAGGTAAAATGAGAGCTTATGGAATAACGTATCTGGGGTTCCCCCTTTTATAGGCGGAGTGGGCAACAAACTGATGGTGACGCCTGTAACCGTCTGATAGTGGGCCGCCCATGGTCAGAAAAAGTTTGTTGCGGCTAGTAGTGGGGTGGACCCGTGGCTATTACCGGGGCGTGCCACGTGGAGTCTGCCATGAGAAGCGGAGCGACGTCCGTTGTCGTGACTTGCCAGAGGATAGAAGAATCGCGCGGTATCCGTCGTAGGAAGTGGAGCAGGACCGTGGCCATTATTGCGGCCTGCCAAGGAGTGATGGAGCCGCGTGAAATCCGTCGCAAGAGGTGGAGCAGGGTCGTGGAGTGATGGAGCCGCTGGAATCTGCCGCAGGGAATGGAGCAAAATCGTGGCTGTTACTACAGCGTGTCAGGGGGTGAAGGTCAACCGGCTGAAGTCCGACTGGAGTGTCTGGCGGAGAGAGGTGGTTAGCCATCTGTCCAAGATAAGCTTGAAATCCAGCTTTCGCAGGGGTTCGGATGAAGTCTTCCTTCAGTCACAGCCGGGGGTGCGGTCCGGCTCCCGTGGGAGTCCGGACGGAGCTTACCAGTAGTTGAAGTTGGCGACGGAGCCCGGCTTTCGTAGGAGTCCGGGCGGAGTCCTCCTTGCGGTTGGAGTCATGGGCAGAGCCCGACTCCCATAGGAGTCCGGGCGGAGTCTTCCTGCAATTAAAGTCGGGTGCGAAGTCCGGCTCCCGTAGGAGTCCGGACGGGGTTTACCAGCAGTTGAAGTTGGCGACGGAGCCCGGCTTCCGTAGGAGTCCGGGCGGAGTCCTCCTTGCGGTTGGAGTCGTGGATGGAGCCCGGCTTCTGTAGGAGTCCGGGCGGAGTTTTCCTGCAATTAAAGTCAGGTGCGAAGTCCGGCTCCCATAGGAGTCCGAACGGGGTTTATCAACAGTTGAAGTTGGCGACGAAGCCCGGCTCCCGTAAGAGTCCAAGCGGAGCTTACCAGCGGTTGAAGTTGGCGACGAAGCCCGGCTCCCGTAGGAGTCCGGGCAGAGCTTACCAGCGGTTGAAGTTTGTGACGGAGCCCGGCTCCCGTAGGAGTCTGGGCAGAGTCCTCCTTGCAGTTGGAGTCGTGGACAGAGCCCGGTTCCCGTAGGAGTCCGGGCAGAGTCTTCCTTGCGGTTGGAGTTGGCGACGAAGCCCGGCTCCCGTAGGAGTCCGGGCGGAGTCTTCCTGCAATTAAAGTCAGGTGCGAAGTCAGCGATTGAAGTTGGTGACGGAGCCCGGCTCCTGTAGGAGTCCAGGCGGAGTCCTCCTTGCAGTTGGAGTCGTGGATGGAGCCCGGCTCCCGTAGGAGTTCGGGCGGAGTCTTCCTTGCGGTTGGAGTTGGCGACGAAGCCCGGCTCCCGTAGGAGTCCGGGCGGAGTCTTCCTGCAATTAAAGTTAGGTGCGAAGTCCGGCTCCCGTAGGAGTCCGGACGGGGTTTATCAACAGTTGAAGTTGGCGACGAAGCCTGGCTCCCGTAGGAGTCCGGGCGGAGCTTACCAGCGGTTGAAGTTGGCGACGAAGCCCGGCTCCCGTAGGAGTCCGGGCGGAGTCCTCCTTGCGGTTGGAGTCATGGACGGAGCCCGACTCCCGTAAGAGTCCGGGCGGAGTCTTCCTTGCGGTTGGAGTTGGCGATGAAGCCCGGCTCTCGTAGGAGTCCGGGTGGAGCTTACCAGCGGTTGAAGTTGGTGACGGAGCCCGACTCCCGTAGGAGTCCGGGCGGAGTCCTCCTTGCGGTTGGAGTTGTGGACGGAGCCCGGCTCCCGTAGGAGTCCGGGCGGAGTCTTCCTTGCGGTTGGAGTTGGCGACGAAGTCCGGCTCCCATAGGAGTCCGGGCAGAGTCTTCCTGCAATTAAAGTCAGGTGCGAAGTCTGGCTCCCTTAGGAGTCCGGACGGGATTTATCAACAGTTGAAGTTGGCGATGAAGCCCGACTCCCGTAGGAGTCCAGGTGGAGCTTACCAGCGGTTGAAGTTGACGACGAAGCCCGGCTCCCATAGGAGTCCGGGCGGAGCTTACCAGCGGTTGAAGTTGGCGACGAAGCCCGGCTCCTGTAGGAGTCCGGGCGGAGTCCTCCTTGTGGTTGGAGTCATGGACGGAGCCTGCCGGGGTCAATCCCGCTGAGAACTTCGGTTGAGGGTATTTTATACCCAACACCTTCTAAATAGAGTTTCGAGTAAGTCTGTAACTAAAATGTCATATGAGATATGGATAGGATGTAAGCCAGTACTCTTGCACCTTAGGGTTTGGGGGTGTCCGACTTATGTTAAACGTTTAATTACGGACAAGCTTGGACCTAGGTCTGACAAGTGTAATTTTATAAGGTACCCAAAAGAGACCAAAGGGTATTACTTCTACCTAGCTGATGAGCAAAAAGTATTTATCAGCCTTAAGGCAATCTTTTTGGAAAAGGAGTTCCTTGGTGAAGGGACTGTTGCCTCTAAGATCGAACTTGATGAAGTTCGGCTGATGGAAAAATCGACACAAGTTGCTGAATCTGAATCAGATTTGGTTAGATCAGATCCAGAGCCCATTGTTCAAGCACCCTTAAGGCGATCTGGTAGAGTACCACATCAACCGGACAGATACTATGGTTTCTTGGTTCGGGACGGTGATCCTATCGAACTTGATGAAAATGATGAGGATCCGATCACCTACATGGATGCAATGCAGAGACCCGACTCTGAGAAATGGCTGGAGGCTATGAATCCGAAATGGAGTCCATGAAGGTCAACGATGTGTGGACATTGGTTGACCCACCCGAAGGAGTAAAATCCATAGGGTGTAAGTGGGTCTTCAAGAGGAAGAGAGGCGCAGACGGAAAGGTGGAAACCTATAAAGCCCATCTGATTGCCAAGGGATATTGTCAACGTTATGGTATAGACTATGACGAGACATTTTCTCCTGTTGCAATGCTCAAATTTATTTGGATTATGCTTGCGATAGCTGCCCATCTGGACTATAAAATCTGGCAGATGGATGTGAAGACAGCTTTCCTAAATGGAAAGCTGGATGAAGAGGTGTATATGATACAACCTGAAGGATTCACATCCATAGATGAGTCTAAGGTGTGCAGGCTACAGAGGTCCATTTATGGACTTAAGCAGGCATTACGGAGTTGGAACATATGTTTTGATAAGATGATCAAGACATATGGCTTCGTTAAGAATGGAGAAGACCCATGCATTTATAAGTGGGCTAATGGTCTAGTAGTAGTATTTCTTGTATTGTATGTGGATGACATTCTCTTAATCGAGAATGATGTCCCTGCATTACAGGGAATAAAGATTTGGCTGTCGTCACAGTTCTCCATGAAGGATCTGGGAGAAGCTTCCTACATCCTAAGGATGAGGATCTATAGGGATAGATCTAAAATATTGTTTGGTTTATCTCAGTCCACGTACATTGATACTATGCTGAAGAGGTTCAGCATGGAGAATTCCAAGAAAGGCTATCTTCCGATAGACCATGAAATTTCTCTCTCAAAGAGGGATTGTCCGACAACACCTCAAGAGAGAGAGCGTATGGATAGAATTTCATATGCTTCAGCAGTGGGTTCTATCATGTACGCCATGACATGTACACGACCAAATGTGGCATACTCACTAGGGGTAGTGAGTAGATACCAATCTGATCCAGGAGAGAATCACTGGAAGGTTGTTAAAACCATGCTGAAGTATTTAAGAAATATTAAGGACCAGTGGCTTGTTTATGGTGAATCGAACTTGAGACTTATAGGGTTTACAGACTCTAGTTTCCAGTCTGATCACGATGACAGCAAAAGTGTGTCGGGATTTATTTTTACCCTTAATGGTGGGGCTAACTGCTGGAAAAATTTCAAGCAGCACACAGTGGCTGATTCAGTTTGTGAGGTGGAGTATGTCGCTACATCAGATGCTGCCAAAGAAGTGGTGTGGCTGAGAAAATTCATCACCGAGCTCAGAGTAGCACCCTCCCTTATTGGTCCAGTTCTGCTCTACTGTGACAGCTCTGGAGCCATTGCTCAGGCGAAGGAACCAAAGGCACACCAGCGGACGAAGCATATTCTGCGCCGCTACCATCTCATCCGGGAAATTATGGATCAAGGTGACGTCGATCTTCAAAAGATCGATGGGAAGGAGAACCTGACTGACCCATTCACTAAAGCCATTATGGTGAAGGAGTTCGACAACTACAAGTCGAAGATGGGTATTAGATACTGCACCGATTGGCTTTAGGCCAAGTGGGAGATTGTTGGGAATAATGTCCCAAAGCCAATCGTCAGTCTGTTGACGGTTGTGCTCATTTTTGTATTTGTACATAAATTATGAATTAATAAAAAAAATTTTTGGTATTTTTCATCATAAAATGTTTCATCTTCTAATGAACTCCTATGTTGTGATGAAGTCTTTAGGACTATTTAGACTCGACAAAGGAGGATTTGTCGTTTAGTCTTTAAATCTGTTCGCGACCAAATGATACGTTATTACCAAGGACGACAACGTTTATCAAGCATAGGTCATTGTGTGCCATATAGGTTGGTTATCCTCTTAACCAATGAGTGTGGAGATACTGGTATGGCATACAGGTGAGATGTAAGGGTACATCTGCACTGAACGTGACCGACTCCGGAGCTATTTCTGCTGTCAAGATTTGCTCTGATGGAATATGGGTATTGTTGGTGCAAAAATTTGCTTGCGCCGGAGAAGCTGAAGTCGAGGGAGTTGCGGTCGCCGTCGGGACCTGCAAAAGAAGTCTAAATCAGAGGTGGGGTTGCTCCGGCAAGACCCTCCAACGCTCAAGTCAGTTCTCTGCCTCAACAAGAATGGAGTGCTCGAACAAAAATTTTAGCAGAGTTTCTAGGTAAAAACGAGAGCTTATAGAATAACGTATCTGGAGTTCTCCCTTTTATAGGCGGAGGGGGCAACAAACTGATGGTGATGCCTGTAACCGTCTGGCAGTAGGCTGTCCATAGTCAGAAAAAGTTTGTTGCGGAGAGTAGTGGGTTGGACCCATGGCTATCACCAGGGCATGCCATGTGGAGTCTGCTACGAGAAGCGGAGCAGCGTCCGTTGTCGCGACTTGCCAGAGGATAGAAGAATTGCGCAGTATCCATCGCAGGAAGTGGAGCAGGACCATGGCCATTATTACGGCCTGCCAAGGAGTGATGGAGTCGCACGGAATCCATCGCAGGAGGTGGAGCAGGGTAGTGGAGTGATGGAGCCATGTGAAATCTACTGCAGGGAATGGAGCAGAATCGCGGCAGTTACTGCAGCGCGCCAGGGGGCGAAGGTCTACCGGCTGAAGTCTAGCTGGGGTGTCTGGCAGGGAGAGGTAGTTAGCCATCCGTCTAAGAGGAGCTCGGAGTCCAGCTTTCGCAGGAGTTCGGATGGAGCCTTCCTTCAGTCACAGCCGGGGGTGGAGTCCGGCTCCCGTAGGGGTCTGGGCGGAGCTCACCGACAGTTGAAATCGAGGATGAGGCCCGGCTCCCGCAGGAGTCCGGGCGAAGTCTGCCTGCAGCCATTGGAGTTGAGGATGGAGCCCGGCTCCCGTAGGAGTCCAGACGGAGTCTTCTTGCAGTTGAAGTTGGTGATGGAGCCCGGCTCCCGTAGGAGTTCGGGCGGAGTCTTCCTGCAGTTGAAGTTGGTGACGGAGCCCGGCTCCCGTAGGAGTCCGGGCGGAGTCTTCCTGTAGTTAAAGTCGGGTGCAAAGTTCGGCTCCCGTAGGAGTCCGGGCGGGAGCTTACCAGCAGTTGAAGTCGGGTGCGAAGTTCGATTCCCGTAGGAGTCCGGACAGAGCTTACCAGCAGTTGAAGTTGGTGACGGAGCCTGGCTCCCGTAGGAGTCCGGACGGAGTCTTCCTGCAGTTGGAGTCGGGGATGGAGCCCGACTCCCGTAGGAGCCCGGGCAGGATCTTCCTGCAGCTGGAGTCAGGTGCGAAGTCCGGCTCCCGTAGGAGTCCGAACGGAGCTTACCAGCAGTTGAAGTTGGTGACGGAGCCCGACTCCCGTAGGAGTCCGGGCGGAGTCTTCCTGCAGTTGGAGTCGGAGACGGAGCCCGGCTCCCGTAGGAGCCCGGGCGGGGTCTTCCTGCAGCTGGAGTCGGGGACGGAGCCCGGCTCCCGTAGGAGCTCGGGCGGGGTCTTCCTACAGCTGGAGTCGGAGATGGAGCCCGGCTCCCGTAGGAGCCCGGGTGGGGTCTTCCTGCAGCTGGAGTCAGGTGCGAAGTCCGGCTCCCGCAGGAGTCCGGACGGAGCTTACTAGCGGTTGAAGTTGGTGACGGAGCCCGGCTCCCGTAGGAGTCTGGGAGGAGTCTTCCTGTAGTTGGAGTCGAGGACGGAGCCCGGCTCCCATAGGAGCCCGGGCGGGGTCTTCCTGCAGCTGGAGTCAGGTGCGAATTCCGGCTCCCGTAGGAGTCCGGACGGAGCTTACCAGCGGTTGAAGTTGGCGACGGAGCCCGTCTCTCGTAGGAGTCCGGGCGGAGTCTTCCTGCAGTTGAAGTCGGGTGCGAAGTCTGGCTGCCGTAGTAGTCCGGACGGAGCTTACTAGCAGTTGAAGTTGGTGACGGAGCCCGGCTCCCGTAGGAGTCCAGGTGGAGTCTTCCTGCAGTTGAAGTCGGTGACGGAGCCCGACTCCCGTAGGAGTCCGGGCAGAGTCTTCCTGCAGTTAAAGTCAGGTGCGAAGTCCGGCTCCCGTAGGAGTCCGGACGGAGCTTACCAGCAGTTGAAGTTGGTGATGAAGCCCGACTCCCATAGGAGTCCGGGCGGAGTCTTCCTGCAGTTGAAGTTGGTGACGGAGCCCGACTCCCGTAGGAGTCCGAGCAGAGTCTTCCTGCAGTTGAAGTCGGGTGCGAAGTCCGGTTCCCGTAGGAGTCTGAATGGAGCTTACCAGCGGTTGAAGTTGGCGACGGAGCCCGGCTCCCGTAGGAGTCCGGGCGGAGTCTTCCTGCAGTTGAAGTCGGGGACAGAGCCCGCAAGGGTCAATCCTGCTGAGAACTTCGACTGAGGGTATTTTATACCCAACACCAGTCCCCCTACTTTCGAGTTTGAATTTCGAATGAAGGAAGTACAGAGAGATTGGCATAGCCGAAGTTGTCCCCTCGAATCCTGCGCACGACCGTCCCCAGATATTTTGGCATTAAATATGCGCGTGCTGGAGTCTTTTCGAATCGGGGCGATACGAAGGGACCCTTCAAAATTTTTGCTGGTACACTGGCCCAGGTACGATGCAATAATGGCCCTGCCAACCGTCAGCCGCTTTTAGCCGCCTGTCATGGTGAGTGGGACACGTGTCGAGCGCGGGCCGGCCTGGGAGGATTCACGATCATTATGGCACCGGATCTCAGGGTCTATTTAAACCCGTCCTTCCACCTTTAGGGGCCCTATTCCGCTCCAGAGTTCTACCAATACCTACCCTTCCTTTGAGAGCCCTGTTTCTTCGAGAGCCTTGTTTCTGTTGGCATCTTCTCGGACCATAGGCGCCCTTCGAGTCGTCCCTGTCCTCACCCCTCTGCATCCCTCAGAGCGATCTAGGTTAGTCCCAGAACCTTCATCTTTCTTCCCGCCACTTAGGGGCCTTTTCTTTGCCATTTTTTTTTTCTGTTGTATTCCTCTGAGTTAGTCTCCTGTGGCTTCTCGTCCTTTGTCCTGTCCGTCTTCTTCGGAATCTTTAGAGTCTTCATTCGAAGTTATTCAAAATATCTTCCGACTCTTCCGCTCCCAGCGGTTCTGGGAGTTCTTCCGCCTCGACCCCCCAGGTCCCTCGTTCTGTAGATAAACCCGCATCTGGGGCTGGGCTTCACCCGATTTTTGCGTCGGGGGTCATTCCATGCTCCCTGACTCCAGATGAACTCCTTCTGATAAGGGTTCAGTATGGAGTTCCTCCGGAGTACGACCTGGAGCTGTCTGGCCCCTCCGACCGGGCTAGCACTCCCCCACCCGATCATTTTTGCCTGTATCAGGAGGCATTCCGTGCCGGACTCCGGCTTTCGCTTCTGTCCTTTGTTGTCACCCTCTTTCGCTTCTTAGACATCTCTTTGGCTTCTGTTGCCCCGAATTCTTTTAGGTTTTTGATAGGGTTTCTCTCCCTTTGCCACATAGTCGAGGTCCAACCATCCCTCTCTCTGTTTAGGTACTTCTATACCTTCAAGCATCATCCTTCAGCGAAGGACTGGTGGTATTTCTCTCCTCAGTTCGGTAAGAAGGGGTTGCTGAAAGGTGCCTCCTCTTCAATCCATAACTGGAAGGGGAAATACCTCTTCGTCCACTGCCCGACCTTGAGGCTGGGCCTGCCCCCTTGGGGCTCTCTGAGGGATTCTGTCCGTCGGGCCCCCAGCCTGGGGAAGGACGACCTCCAGGCTGTCCGGAAGCTTCTCGCCTATTCCGCTCCTTCCCTTCCCAACCTTCTGAGGGAGCAATTTTTGTTCAACATTGGCCTGAGCCCCCAGGATCCTGTGAGTACTTCATCTTTTCCTTTCTCTTCTTTTCTTCTGTCCTTCTTCTTTCTCTCTTTTTTTTTTTTTGTGCCACTCCTTTTTCATTCCATTATTGATTTCTGACCTCTCTCCCCTTTCTTTTTTTTTCTTTTTTTTTTAAGGAATGGACATCGAAGCAGCACGGATGCTTGCTAGGGGCCTCAAGGCCCACAAAAGAAAGGGTGCCGCGGCCTCCGGATCGGCAAAGAGGGCCAGGGCGGAGGAGTTGAGCTTGGCCGCACCCGTCCAGGCGGCTCCAGTGATCAACATTCCCTCAGATGCCGAACCTATGGCCCCCCGGGCTTCTTCGAGGAGTCCACCGACTGGGGCTCCCGTTTCGGGGGTCCGCCCTATGGAGGCACCCGTAGTCGAGAGGGGGAAGAGAAGGAAGTCGGTGGCCCGTAGGGTGAGTAGCCGTCGAGCCACTGCTGACGAGTCCCTCTGTTCCGAAGAGGAGCTGGAGAATCCCTTCAATGACAGGGACTTGATTAGGCGGTTGATCGACAGCTGCATCCTGCCCGAAGTCGTCGAGAGGATCGACCGCGCTGATCCTGAGCAACGGGTTTGGGACTTCCTAGGGTCCTTCCTTGAGGTAAACAAATCTTTATTTAACCGGCTATTCAGCCCTTGTTCTGATCCCCTTGTCGCCCTTGCAGATTGAGCACCAGCTCCTCGCTAATATCGAGGCGATGAATCGAGCGAGGAGGGACGTCATCCAGGTGGAGGAGCGTTGCTGGGCCGAGGTCGCTCACCTCAAAGAAAAGGCAGCCGAAGTAGTCGTCCTCCAAGAGGCCCTGGAAAGAGAGAAACAAGCCCGAGAGGAGGAGAAGCAGACCTTGGAGGAGACGGTGAGAAAGGCGGAGGTCGAGGTCGCCAACCTGGCTGAGTAGATTTCAGTCCTGGTCTCGGAGGCCAGGGTTCTTACGGTAGAGGAATTCAAGACCTCCGTGGAGATGAGGGACCTGAATGTCCAATTCGGTCAAGAGGCGTTCATCAAGGGGTTCGAGCTCTGCCAGGAGAAGGTGGCCAGAAAATTTTCGGAGCTCGACCTCAGCTTCCTGGGTGAGGAGTCTGAAGATGAGGCCGGTCCCTCTCCTTCTACCACTACTGCCGCAGCCCCCCTTCCAGGAACGCTGAGCTCTCCAACTCCTGCCCCTGAGGTCTGAGACCTCCGACCTTGTATTTTTATTTTACCGTAATTTTTCTTTTCCTTTTTATCTTCAAGAATCATCTAATCAATAAAGTTGAATTTCTTATCGTGGGTGGCCTCTCCCTCCTTCCTTTCTTCTCTCTGCTTTTCTTTCTGCGATGAGGCGTGTCTTGACGCTTTTGCCTTCCGATGGCAGTGCCCTGCTGAAGCACTTCCCCTGCCCTTGGGGATTCCACTGAAGTCGACGATCCAGCGGTTGAAGAAGGAAGTCCTTCACTTGACAAAAAAGTCAAAGAAGATGGAAGGCGAGCTTCGCAGATTGAGAGAGGGTCATTCTGAAGCCACCACGGAGGCCACCCACTTTCGAAATCTCCACGTGAAGGGGATCATGGAGTATAGCTGGAGGAAGGCGGACTTCGCGAAGGAGCTTGAGGAATGCAAGAAGAGCGCCAGCGGCTGAATTTGGGCTCAAGCTGCCAAGATTAGCGCTCTCAAGGTGGAACTGTCGACTGCGATGGAGAAGATCGGCCAGCTGGGAGGAAGTTCATCCTGGCTCTTGGCTCGGGCCGACGGCGACCGGGAGTGGTCGAAGAAGGTCTCCGACCTTCAGCAGCAGCTTCAGGACACCGAGGTGAGCTACGACATGCATCGGGCTGGTTGGCGCAGGCAGGTAGAGGAATATAAAGGGAGACTCAGGGTGGCGACCGACGAAGTCGCCCGTCTTCAGAGGCAGCTGGCTGACAGGACTCAGCTGACTTCTGTCCGGGATTCCAATGAACTCCAGTCCCTGAGAGGAACCATCGAAGGGCTTTCTTTCGCCCTTGGGGAAAGGATGGCTGAGCTGCAGCAATTGAAGATCCAGCTGGCATACGAGCAGCAGGCCGTCACGGACGCGGAGGTAGAATCTGAGATCCTGAGAAAAAGGCATCGAGAGGCGGAGATCGAGAGCCAGCGACTTCGTCAGGCACTCCAGGATGCGCTGCTGAAAAGGAGAGAGCTAGAAGAAGAAATTGAGAGTCTAAGGCAGTCCTGGATGAGGGTTGGAGCAGATAATTCTAGGTCGGAAGGAGCAGAGCTTCCCTAGGACTCTTTTTGTCCTTCTGTCTTTTCATGTATACATTTTTCCTTTTGTTGTTTTGTCCTGCTTTTGTCGTTTTGCTTTTCTTCCTTTGGCCTTCTGAGCTTTGTGGTGTATATTTCACAAATAGAATGAAAAAGAAATTTTGTGTTACCTCTCCCGTATATTGTATTAAATTATCATCCGTCAAACTTCTCTTATCGTTCGACTCGTCCGACGTTGACGTCGTTGGGGGGTGCCCAGTCGTCGATGCACTGGTTTGCTTTCGTCGTTCACGGTCGCAGGCTCAAGCTTGGTGGTCCGAACTCTGCATTACTTCGGAGACGTCGCTGTCTTCTTGACCTGTGTCGAGAGCCTTGTTAGAGGCCGGGGGTGTTTGGTAGGAACTTTCCGTCTTTGTTGAGACGAGGTTCCTTAGGTCTTTGGTGTGGTTTGTCCTTCATCTGTTTTCGATGTTGCTCATCGCTCTTCCTCTTTAATTTTTCTTCTTTTTTCAGAGTGAGGGCCCCCCCTCACTTTTTGCGAGGTTGCGTAGGAGCGTGAAGGTGCCGCTGAGGGGACTTTCCCCTTTATCCGATCTTGTCGGGCGATCGGGCTTCGTCACCGTCAGGGCGAGGTTCTCCTCCTGTTCCCAACGGGGCCATGGGGGTACATAAGGGCCATTGCAAGGGTCTCTCCCCCCATCCGATCTAAAAGAATCGAGCCTTCGACTTTGCTCATGTCAGGATGAGGTTCTCCTCCTGTTCTTGACATGACTGTAGGGGCACATTAGGGCGTTGTAAGGCCACTCCCCCCATCCGATCTAAAAGAACCGGGCCTTTCACTTTGCTCATGTCAGGATGAGGTTCTCCTCCTGTTCCTGACATGGCTGTGGGGGCACATTAGGGTGTTGTAAGGCCTCTCCCCCCATCTGGTCTAAAAGAACCGGGCCTTTGACTTTGCTCATGTCAGGACGAGGTTCTCCTCCTGTTCCTGACATGGCTGTGGGGGCACATTAGGGCATTGTAAGGCCTCTTCCTCCATCCGATCTAAAAGAATCGGGCCTTTGACTTTGCTCATGTCAGGATGAGGTTCTCCTCCTGTTTCTGACATGGCTGTGAGGGCACATTAGGGCGTTGTAAGGCCTCTCCCCCCATCCGGTCTAAAAGAACCGGACCTTTGACTTTGCTCATGTCAGGACGAGGTTCTCCTCCTGTTCCTGACATGGCTGTGGGGGCACATTAGGGCGTTGTAAGGCCTCTCCCCCAATCCGATCTTAAGATAATCGGACTTTCATTTTAGTTATGTTAGGATGAGGTTCTCCTCCTGTTCCTAACATAACTTTGCTTTAATTGTTTGAAGGGGTTATACCCAATCGTGACAAATCCATGCCAAATGGGAGGAGCATGTCAAGTCGAAAGGAATTTAGATTCAAGGCAAAATCGTAAGCGATACATTTACAGGTTAGCTGGGTTCCATGATTGTGGAAGGTCTGCTCCTCCTTGAGGCCCTCCGGCAATGGAGTCGATGGTCCCGATTGGAGGCCGATCTCCGGGCTGCTCCTCCCTCCTTGGCAGCTCAGGTTGCGGCAGGGCCCTTGGCCGATCTTCTCTACCCTCGGACCGACGTCGGATGAACCTGTCGAGTCGACCTCGTCGGATGAGCTCCTCGATCTCATCTCGGAGCTGGATGCATTCTTCCGTGTCGTGGCCGTGGTCACGGTGGTAAAGACAGAACTTGTTGGGGTTGCGCTTTTCGGGGTGTGTGCGCATCCTCTCTGGCCTAGGGAGCTGCTCCCTGACCTCCATCAGTACCTGGGTCTTCGAGGTATTGAGGGGGGCATAGTTGCGGAACCTTCCCGATGGAGAACCCCGCCGAACCCCACGATCCGGACTCCTCTGCCTGCGTACCCGGGGTGGAGTATAGGCACGCTTGTGCCCAGGAGGGGATCGAGAATGCGGCCGAGCTTCCCTCAACTTTTTTTCGACTGCGGGCTTACTCGAGTCTCCCGCCTGCCACTCTCTACCGGTCTCCTCATCCTTCATTTTGAAGGCTTCTTCTGCTCGGGTGTACCTTTCAGCTCGAGCCAACAAATCAGCAAAATCCCTGAGATACTTCTTTTCCAGGGAGAACAAAAGGTCATTCTTCTGAAGGCCGCTCTTCAGAGCGGCCATTGCGACTGATTGGTCCAAGTTCCAGACCTCCAGTGCCGCGATGTTGAAACAATTTATGTAGGCCCGAATGGACTCCCCTTCCCTCTGCTTGATATTGATGAGGGACTCCGAACCCTTTCAGGGGCGCCGGCTGCTGACAAAATGGGCCACGAATTGGTGGCTCATCTGATCGAAAGAAAAGATGGTACCTAGCTTCAGAGCCGAGTACCAGTTTCTCGCCGCTCCCTTCAAGGTGGATGGGAAGGCTCAGCATAGAATGGCGTCGGGAGCGCCATGAAGCAGCATCATCATCCGGAAGGCTTCCAGATGATCAATCGGGTCCGAAGTCCCGTCGTAGTTTTCGAACTGGGGGAGCTTGAAGTTTGGCGGGATCGGTTCCTGCATGATCATTTGAGAAAAGGGAGGGTCAGTGCAAATATCTTCACCATAAGCAGGGAGAGAATGGCGGAGTTCTTCAATCCGTCGGTTCATCTCTTGGAGTCTCCGGTCTAGGAAATCCTCTCGACTTCGAGTCTCGAGGGTCCTCTGGCAGAATGGGAGCAGGGATCTTCCAGGGGTGGAGTCATGATCCGATTGAGGGCTCTCCACCCTCGGGTTCATTTTTTCAGAAAAGACAGGACGGCTGGCCCAAGTGGCCCGCCCCGCCGTCGGATTCTGGTGTTCCGGCGACACCCTTTCCAGGTGCACTGATGCCTGCGGCGGCTGCTGCTGCATAGCCTGCACAGCTTCAGTGAGGCCTCTGACCTGCTGTGCTAGCAGATCAAACTGCTCCGCGCCGACCGCCGTCGCCGGAGGAAGAGGAGGAGGTTGGGAAATAGGAGGTGAGGCCAGAGCCTGAGATCTGACCGCGGAGGCCGTGGATCGTCGTGTGGATGCCTTGCGGGGAGGCATCGAGCAAGGACCGAGTGGAGAAAGGAGGAGGGGATGCCGGAAGAAATGTCCGAGGGGGGTCCCGTTGAGCGCTCCTTTAAGAACAAGGATACTGCGAAGACACAGGCCCCTTCCTCCAGCGCCAATCATGTTGGTGCAAAAATCCGCTTGCGTCAGAGAAGCTGGAGTCGAGGGAGTTGCGGTCGCCGTCGGGACCTGCAAAAGAAGTCTAAACCGGAGGTGGGGTTGCTCCGGTAAGACCCTCCGATGCTCAAGTCAGTTCTCTGTCTCAACAAGAATGGAGTGCTCGAACGGAAATTTTAGCAGAGTTTCTGGGTAAAAATGAGAGCTTATAGAATAACGTATCTGGGGTTCCCCCTTTTATAGGCGGAGGGGGCAACAAACTGATGGTGATGCCTGTAACCGTCTGGCAGTGGGCCGTCCATAGTCAGAAAAATTTTGTTGCGGAGAGTAGTGGGGTGGACCCGTGGCTATCACCGGGGCATGCCACGTGGAGTCTGCTACAAGAAGCGGAGCGGCGTCCGTTGTCACGACTTGCTAGAGGATAGAAGAATCGCACAGTATCCATCGCAGGAAGTGGAGCAGGACCGTGGCCATTATTACGGCCTGTCAAGGAGTGATGGAGCCACATGAAATCCATCGTAGGAGGTGGAGCAGGGTCGTGGAGTGATAGAGCCGCGTGGAATCTGCTGCAGGGAATGGAGCAGAATCGTGGCAGTTACTGCAGCACGCCAGGGGGCGAAGGTCTGCCGGCTGAAGTCCGGCTAGGGTGTCTGGCGGGGAGAGGTAGTTAGCCATCCGTCCAAGAGGAGCTCGGAGTCCAGCTTTCGTAGGAGTTCGGATGGAGCCTTCCTTCAGTCACAGTCGGGGGTGGAGTCCGGCTCCCGTAGGGGTCTGGGCGGAGCTCACCGGCAGTTGAAATTGAGGACGAGGCCCGGCTCCTGTAGGAGTCCGAGTGAAGTCTGCCTGCAGCCGTTGGAGTTGAGGATGGAGCCCAGCTCCCGTAGGAGTCCGGGCGGAGTCTTCCTGCAGTTGAAGTTGGTGACGGAGCCCGGCTCCCATAGGAGTCCGGGCGGAGTCTTCCTACAGTTGAAGTTGGTGACGGAGCCCGGCTCCCGTAGGAGTCCGGGCGGAGTCTTCCTCAGTTGAAGTTGGTGACGGAGCCCGGCTCCCATAGGAGTCCGGGCGGAGTCTTCCTGCAGTTAAAGTCGGGTGTGAAGTCTGGCTCCCGTAGGAGTTCGGGCGGGAGCTTACCAGCAGTTGAAGTCGGGTGCGAAGTTCGGTTCCCGTAGGAGTCCGGACAGAGCTTACCAGCAGTTGAAGTTGGTGACGGAGCCCGGCTCCCGTAGGAGTCTGGGCAGAGTCTTCCTACAGTTGGTGTCGGGGATGGAGCCCGGCTCCCGTAGGAGCCCGGGCGGGGTCTTCTTGCAGCTAGAGTCAGGTGCGAAGTCAAGCTCCCGTAGGAGTCCGGACGGAGCTTACCAGCAGTTGAAGTTGGTGACGGAGCCTGGCTCCCGTAGGAGTCCGAGCGGAGTCTTCCTGCAGTTGGAGTCGGAGTTGGAGCCCGGCTCCCGTAGGAGCCCGGGCGGGGTCTTCCTGCAGCTGGAGTCGGGGACGGAGCCCGGCTCCCGTAGGAGCCCGGGCGGGGTCTTCCTGCAGCTGGAGTCGGGGATGGAGCCCAGTTCTCGTAGGAGCCCGGGTGGGGTCTTCCTGCAGCTGGAGTCAGGTGCGAAGTCCGGCTCTCGTAGGAGTCCGGATGGAGCTTATCAGCGGTTGAAGTTGGTGATGGAGCCCGACTCCCGTAGGAGTCCGGGCGGAGTCTTCCTGCAGTTGGAGTCGGGGACGGAGCCCGGCTCCCGTAGGAGACTGGGCGGGGTCTTCCTGTAGCTGGAGTCAGGTGCGAAGTCTGGCTCCCGTAGGAGTCCGGATGGAGCTTACCAGCGGTTGAAGTTGGTGATGGAGCCCGGCTCCCGTAGGAGTCCGGGCGGAGTCTTCCTGCAATTGAAGTCAGGTGCGAAGTCCGGCTCCCGTAGGAGTCCGGACGGAGCTTACCAGCAGTTGAAGTTGGTGACGGAGCTCGGCTCCCGTAGGAGTCCGGGTGGAGTCTTCCTACAGTTGAAGTTGGTGACGGAGTCCGGCTCCCATAGGAGTCCGGGCAGAGTCTTCCTGCAGTTAAAGTCGGGTGCGAAGTCCGACTCCCGTAGGAGTCCGGATGGAGCTTACCAGCAGTTGATGTTGGTGATGAAGCCCGGCTCCCGTAGGAGTCCGGGCGGAGTCTTCCTGCAGTTGAAGTTGGTGATGGAGCCCGGCTCCCGTAGGAGTCCGGGCGGAGTCTTCCTGCAGTTGAAGTCGGGTGCGAAGTCCGGTTCCCGTAGGAGTCCGGACGGAGCTTACCAGCGGTTGAAGTTGGCGACGGAGCCTGGCTCCCGTGGGAATCTGGTCGGAGTCTTCCTGCAGTTGAAGTCGGGGACGGAGCCCGCAAGGATCAATCCCGCCGAGAACTTCGGCTGAGGGTATTTTATATCCAACAGGTATAAATGTCCCTCCGACCTGAGACCACCACGGTGACTTGCAAGCAACTCACTGCACTTAGGCACTGGACTACCTGAATTTCTAATTCAGTGACGGAAGGCTGCTGGGTGTAGTCAAGTACTTGACTTGTCGGTGCATGTGTCAAGATGGGATTAACCACTCCAGTTTAGGAGCTGTGTACAGTCGTGTTTCAATTTAGCAAAATCTTGGCCAGGATAGTCCTTGTGAGGAGTCACAGGACTGTTTGAGTTGAGCACGATTCGGATGATCTGATCAGGGTTGACAGTTTAACCCTGAGTCATCCTAAACACAGGGGTCAAAAGGATGAATTATACAGTAACCATATTCATGTAGGTTTTGAGTGTTGCGATTGTGACTCTTCGATCTATCCGAACGTCGGGTACCATTGCTAGATGGTCACTATAATTAGTACAGAAATTGATTCCTGTGCTATCGGCTTAGGTTCGAACCTGAGGGGTCACACACATTAGAGGTTCCTATCTGATCTGATGGCTGATGTAGAATCCTACATGTTTGAGACTCAGTGATCGAGAATCAGGATTCTCTGATCACGAGTTCCACACATTATGGGTATCGGGGTCAAGAGTCCCACTGGTTGGGACTTTTCGATCAGGGTTACATATCGATGAATTCTGATGCCTGATTGCCCATCGAATTTGGACTCAGTATTTATGAGAGGTTTAATTAATGATTTGATCGCTAATTAACTCAATTTGATTGAGTAATTATTTTTGGATCAAGTCTAATTGAATTAGATTCAGTTGGGTTTGACCCGATTAGGTTAAGAGTTGACCTAATGGTCGAGATGGTTTGGTCCCTGATTTGATCAAGGGTTGGGCTTAATCAATTTTTGATTTGATTAGGATTTTATTGAGCCTAATTAAGTCTAATTTAGTTAGGTTTAAATTATTCTAATTGGACCTAACTTATTTGGTTCAATTAGGTTGGTTTAAATAATTAAACCACCTTGACCCAATCTCCATGTGCCACCTCACTTCCATTGCACCTATTTGAATTCATGAGAAGAAACTTCTCATGAATTTTTTTCTCATGCCAAGCCCTCTCCATGCCCCACTTTAATGTGCCATTTGAATGGATAAGGATGATTGGTTGGTCATTCAAATTCAAAATAAAGTTTGAATTTGAATGGGCAATCAATCTTTGCACCTTATCCCTTTTTTTATGCCCCATTTATTACATGAAAAAAGGTTTCTCATGAAATCACTCCATGCATAATTTAAGCCATGCCTCACGCCTTTAGTGGATAAGGGATGAGTTGGTGTTCATTTGAATTCAAAATTTGATTTGAATTCAAATGTGCAATTACTCATCTTTATCTTTTCTTTTGGATAAGACGTTTGACGTTGTTATAAAAGGAGGTGAAGAGTGGGGCGTGCAAGAAGAAGATTTTTGGAGAAAAATTTTGGGGCGTGATAAGTCTTGTGCATGAGAAGGAAGTCCATATCCTTCCAAGAAAAAAAGAAAGAAAAGTGGGTGCAAGGTTTCTGGTGAGTTCCCTAGAGTTTTAGCCTAGGGTTCAGAAAGTGAGAAAGTGAGCTACGAGTGTCGTGAGCCCACAAAATCTCAGGAAGATCTTCAACATCCTCTCAAGCATGTTTGTTGATGATCCAGAGCATTCGAAGAATCGACAGACATCGATCGAAGGAGTTCGATCAGCATCGGCCGTCAAAAGGGCTCTACAACGAGCTAGCACTCGTGAGGAGTCGATCAGATCGGGAGCTTCGTGTGGATGATCCGTAGAGGCCAGACATGCTGTGTGGCTGCATCGCGATGATCAGACTCTCTCGATGGTGATCAGATTGTGACGATCTACTACCCGCACAAAGGTATTGTGTTCTGAACACATTACAGTAAAGTGTTTACTGTTCGAATTTGAATTTCAAATTTAAATACATGCATGCTATATATCATATTTAGATTCTAATGTAGGATAAATTTATATTAATTAATTAGATTAATTAATATTTTTTTACTATAAAATCATAATTTTAAAAAAGTTTTAAAATTATCATTTTATTCCTGCTCTGAATTTCTCCACACAAGAGGTCGTACTTTTTGCCCCTCCTGAAATGTCTCCAGTCTTCTGAAGCCGACTTTGCCTTGTGGGAGATACATGAAGGAGTCTGCGGAAGTCACCTGGGGGTCAGATCTTTATCCCACAAACTACCCCGACAAGGTTATTACTGGCTTACAATGTACCATGACTCCATTGAATATGTCAGGAAGTGTGATCGGTGTCAGAGATATGCGAATATTCAAAGACGACCCACCTCCAAACTTACACCCTTGAGTGCACCATGGCCATTTGCACAATGGGGGATGAAAATCCTTGGACCTTTTCCCATGGCATCCGAGCAGCGAAAGTTCCTCCTGGTGGTAATTGACTACTTCACCAAGTGGGTCGAAGCCGAACCTTTGGCAAAAATCACAGAAGCTAAAGTGCAGGACTTCATCTGGAAGTCAATCGTCTGTAGGTTCGACTTATCCAGAACTCTCATTACTAATAATTGACGATAATTTACTGGAGCAAGATTTGCTAAATTTTGTGAGCACTTAAACATCTCCCATAACTTCACGTCAATAGCCCATCCACAGGCAAACGACGAAGCCGAGGTGACTAACAGGACTCTGTTGCAAGGAATCAAGGCGAGACTTGAAAAAGCAAAGGGAACTTGGGCAGACGAGCTTTATCATGTGTTATGGGCATACCGAACTACCCAAAGACTGCCCATGGGAGAGATCCCCTTTGCCTTAGCCTTCGAAACAGAAGTCATGATCCTGATCGAACTCAAGCTTCCATCGGTGCGAGTCATGGTATTCGACGAGCAGCGCAACTCATAGGATCTCAAGGCCAACCTCAACTTGTTAGAAGAAAAATGGGAGATAGCTCAAATTTGGATGGCAGCCTACAAGCAGAAAGTAGCCCGCTACTACAACTCCCGAGTCAAGAGCAAGGCCTTCAGAGTGGGGGATCTAATACTTCGATGAGCTATAGTTTCACAACCTCAGAACCAAGGAAAACTTACCCCAAACTGGAAAGGTTCGTATGAAGTCAGGGAGGTAGTCCAGCCCGGAACATACTATCTAAAAGAGCTCGGAGGAGCGGACCTTCTACGACCATGAAATTCGAAAAATCTACGAATGTATTACCGATAACTTTGCCTTAAATAAAAGTTTCATATTCACATATCTTTTCTTTTGGCATAAGCTTGTAATGACAGGGAGTAGCTCCTTTAGACAATCAAAATTAAGCATGTCAGGAACAAGAGGAGAACCTCGTCCCGACACAATCAAAGGTCCGATTATTTAGAGATCGGATGGAGGGAGAGACCCTTGCAACAGCCCTTATGTGCCCCCACAGCCATGTTAGGAACAGGAGGAGAATCTTGTCCTAACATGAGTAAGGTCGAAGGCCCGGTTATTCAGAGATCGGATGGGGGGAGAGGCCCTTGCAACGGTCCTTATGTGCCCCTACAGCCATGTTAAGAACAGGAGGAGAACCTCGTCCTAACATGAGCAAAGTCGAAGACCCAGTTATCAAGAGATCGGATGGAGGGAGAGGGCCTCGCAATGGCCCTTATGTGCCCCCACAACCATGTTAGGAATAGTAGGAGAACCTCATCCTAACATGAGCAAAGTCGAAGACACGGTTATCAAGAGACCAGATGGGGGAGAGGCCCTCGCAATGGCCCTTATGTGCCCCCATAGTCCTGTTAGGAACAGGAAAAAAATCTCATCCTAATATGAGCTAAAATTGATTGTGTCAGGAATAGGAGGAGAACCTCGTCCTGACACAAATGAAGATCTGGTCGTTTAAGATCGGATGAGGGGAAAATTTCTCTCAGCGGCTCCTCTACACCCCTACAATCCCGTTAGGAGCACAGGAAAAATCTTCACCCAAACATAAAGAAAGGGAGAGAGAAAAAGAAAAAAACAGACTACATCTAAGACACAAGGGACCTCGTCTCAATGAGGAAGGAAACTCTTGTCAAAGATTCTCAGTCTCTAAGGGAGAACCCAACACTAGCAGGAGAAAATAGACTTCCTCAAAGTAACAAGAAGTTCAGGCCCCAAGCTCGAACATCGGGAGGAAGCGTCGAACTTGAATGGCTTCGAAAAGACCTTCGGTCATAAACAAAAAGGGTGAATTGACACGGCGATGACCAAGAACCTTCGAACAACATTGACATCAAACAAGACAAAAGGCAAGAGAAGCTTGGTAAATGACAACTCAAAGCAATAGTATGCAAGGTGATGAGAAAATTCTATTTTATTTCATTAGTAAAGAATGCATTATAAAAGCCTTTGAAGGCCAAAAAAGAAAAAAACAACAATAACAAGAAGAAAAGAAAAGAATACATGGAACAAAAGGTAAAAAAACGCTAAGGAAGCTTGACTTCTTCCGACTTTGAACTCTCGATTCTAGCCATTATTAAGGATTGCTTTAAGTTCTCAACTTCTTCTTCCAGTTCTTTCTTTCTTAACAGCATCTCCCGATACATTTGGTGAAACCGCCGGCTCTCATCCTTCGATTCTCGAAGCCTCTTCCTCAGAACTTCAGACTCCACCTCTGCATCCTTGACCGCCTGCTGCTCATAGGCCAGCTGAATTTTCAACCGCTGCAGTTCGACCTTCTCCTACCCAAGGGCCATGGATAGTTCTTCTATGGTCCCCTTCAAGGAGTGAAGCTCGTCAGAGCCTTGAACCGAAATGGCCTGGGCTCTCTCGGACAACTACTTCTGGAGACGAGCAACCTCATCGATTGCTGTCTTAAGCCTCCTTCGGTAGTCGTCTACTTATCCGCACCAGCCGACTTGGTAGGCGTTGTAATTCACCTCGTCAATCTGTAGCTGCTTCTGGAGGTTGGAGAATTTCTTCGATCAGGCCCGATCGCGATCGTCCTGAGTTGTAAGTCAGGACGAGCTCCCTTCTAGTTGGCCGATCTTCTCCTGTGCGGCCACGAATTCAACCTCAAGGGAGCTGATCTTGGAAGCCTGAGTCCAAGATCGATCGCTGGCGCGTTTCTAGAGCTCCTCAAGCTCCTTCACGAAGTCGGCCTTCTTTCGGGTGTAGTTCATAAAGCCCTTTTTGTGGAGGTTCTGAAGGCGAGTAACCTCCGTGGTGGCTTCAGAATGGCTCTTCCTCAGCCTGTGAAGTTCATCATCCATCTTCTTCGATTTCTTCGTTAGGTGATGAACTTTCTTTCTGAGATCCCGGATCATCGACTTCAGAGGAATCTCCTGTGGTAGGGGAAGAGCTTCGGCAGGGCACTGTTGTCGGAAAACAAGAGCGTCACAATGCAAATTATTGCAAAAAAAGAAAAAAAAAGAAGAAGAAGAAAAAGGAGTTTACTGTAAAGAAGAATCTGATTTTATTGATTAAATATTTTTAAAGTACAAGAGAAAGAGAAAAAGTTGCAACAAAAGAAAAGTATAAAATTAGAGGTTTCGGACCTCCGAAGCAGAAGTGGAGGAGCTCGGCGCCCTCGGAAGGTCGGTCGCGGCAACCGTGGCAGTCGAAGAGGTCCCGACTAGAGGGAGACTGGCAGCGGCTTTAGAAGGTCCGGTTACATCATCGGACGCCTCATCCAGGAAGTCGAGGTCCAGTTCGGAAAACTTTTCGACCACCTTCTCCTGACAGAGCTCGAAGCCCTTGATGAAGGCGGCCTAGCCGAACTGGATGTTCAGATCCCTCATCTCGAAGGAGGTCTTGAACTCCACTGCTTGGGTCCGTGCCTCCGAGACTAAGGTTGGGATCTACTCCCTTAGCTTGGAGACCTTGGCCTCTGCTTTCTTTCTTTTCTTCTTCAGGGTAGTCTTCAGATCTGTCGAGGTTTGTCCCTCCTTCTGCAGCACCTCTTGGAGGCTCGCGACTTCGGCGACCTTCTCCTTCAGGCGGGCAGCCTTAGCCTGACGACCTTCCTCCTCTTGGGCTGCTTCCTTCTTGGCGTTATTCATCGCCTCGATGTTGTCGATGAGCTGGTGTCTAATCTGCAAGAACGGTCAGGAAGTCAATATGAAAGCTTAGGAATAAGCTCAGTAAAGAAGCGAAAGAAAGAAAAAGTAGATCGACCTACCTCGAGAAAGGACCCCAGAGAGTCCCAAACCCTCTGTTCAGGATCAGCGTGAACGATCCTGTGGACGACCTCGGGCAGGACGCACCCGTTGACCAATCTTTTTATTAAATCCCTATTGTTGAAGGGATTCTCCCTCAGATCCTCTTCAGAGCCGTCGGCCCCCTCGATGGCAGCCCTGCTGCTGCGGCTCTTGTGGGCCAACGTCTTCTTCCTCCTCCTCCTTTCGGCCCCCGACACCTCCTCGGGGCGAGACTCTGAAGCGGGAACCTCGGCCGGGGGGCTTCTAGAAGAAGCTCGGGGGATTGCGGGCTCGACGTCGGAGGGGACGTCAACGGCAATGGCTGCCTGGGCAGGCATGGCCGAGCTCGTCTCCCCTACCCTTGCCTTCTTCACTAACCCAGAAGTCGCGGTGCCCTTCCTTTTGTGGGCCTTGAGACTTTTGGCTAGCATTCGAGCCACGTCTGCGTCCATATCTGCAATGAAAGAAGATCGGCATAGCTTAGAAAAAGAACAAGAAAAAAGAGAAAGCAGTGAATGACTTGAAAAAAAAAATAAATAAAATACTGACAGGGTTGAGAGGGCTTAGGCCGACGTTAAATAAGAGTTGCTCCTTCAGGAGGTCGGAGAGGAGAGGAGCTGGATAAGCCTTAAGTTTATTGGAGGCTTCAAGGTCGTCCCTTCTCAGGCTAGAAGCTCGACGGACAGAGTCCCTCAGGGAGCCCCAGAGGGGCAACCCCAGCTCCAAGGTCGGGCATCGGACGTAGAAGTACCTCTCCTTCCAGTTGTGGATAGAAGAGGGGGCACCTTTCAGCAACCTCTTTCTACCGAACTGGGGGGAGAAGTACTACCAATCCTTTGCCGAAGGGTGATGCTTGAAGGTATAGAAATTTCTAAACAAAGAAAGGGTTGGCCGAACTTCAGCTAAACGATAGAGGGAAAGAAATCCTATCAGAAACCTAAAGGAGTTCGGCGCTATAGAAACTAGAGAAATATTCAAAAAGCGAAAAAGAGTAAGGACAAAAGGTGGAAGTGGAAGTCGAAGCCCGGCATGGAAAGCTTCTTGGTATAAGCAGAAGCAACCAGAGAGAGGGGCGCTAGCCTGATCAGTCGGCTCGGGAAGCTCAAGCTTATACTCCAGAGGAACCCCATACTGAATCCTAATCAGTGGGAGTTCGTCCGGAGTCAGAGAGCTGGGAATGGTGTTTGGTACAAAGATTGGATGAGGTCCATCTATAGAACTAAGATTTTGGAGGGCTGGAATGGACGAACTCCTAGAACTGCTAGAGAAGGAAGTGTTAGAAGATATTTTGAATCAAGTGAAAACCCTAAAAAATCTTAAAAAAATTGAGAAAAATAAGATATAAGGCGCTCAGGGAGAAACCGAGTGGGCGGAACGCGAAGGAGGAAAAATGGAAGAAGAACAAGAAAAAGAGGGATTCCAGAACTAACCTAGGCTGGTCCGAGAGGTGCAGGAAGGCAGCGAGGATGATGGGGGTCAACCCGAAGAGCGCCTAAGATCGAGAGGGATACGCTGGAGGAAGACGAAGCTCACGGGAAGAAGGAGGAACCGAAGAAAAGTCTCAGGCAAAGTGAAACCCCTAAAAGAGGGGGATGGGTTTAAATAGGCAACGAGATCCGACGCAATAATGATTGCAGATCTCTCTTGGCCGATCTACAACCGCCGCGTGTCCCACTCGTCATAGCAGGCGGCTGGCGACTGACAGAATCATTATTGTATCATACCTAGAGCAATGCTCCAGTGGAAATTTCGAAAAAATCTTTTCAGATCACCTCGATTTGAAAAGACTCCGGCACCAGTGCCCAAATGTCAAAATATCTAGAAACAATCGAGTACGAAAATCGAGGGAGGCAACTTCAGCTGTAAAAATTTCTCTGTACTTCTTTCATTCGGAACCCGAACTCAAAAGTAGGGGGACTGGTGTTGGGTATAAAATAAACCCAGCCAAAGTTTGTAAGAGGCCAACCCTCCCAGGGCTCTTCCGGCTTCCGACCTTGTGCGGCATCTTTCTGAAATTTTCCGACCGTCCAAGCTTCCACAGTACCGTCCGAACTCCTTCAGCAGTCGGCCTTCCACAGTGTTCTCCAAATTCGTCCAACAGATGAACTCATATCGTGCCATCCGGACTTCTTCAATAATGAGCTCCTTCATTCATCCATCGGACTGCTCCAAATGCTCTCTGGGCTTCACTATCAGCCGATCTTCTACAGTAATCGACTACTCTCCGAATCTCTTCCAGACTTCCTCCTGTCACGATCGACTTTACTCCGAGCTTCTTTCGGACTTCGTCAATGTCTGAGCTTCTCCAGCAGCAGGACTTCTACAATAACCGGACTCCATCCAAGTTTCTACGATGGTCGACTGCTTTTCGAATTTTATCCGAGCTTCTACAATAAGAAGTCTCCATCTGAGCTTCCACGGTAACCGATCTTCGTCCGAGCTTCTACAGTAAATGGCCTCCTTCCAGACTTCTACAAGAATCGGACTCCATCCGAACTTCTACAATAGAGTTGAATTCTAGACTCCTCCATCGGTAGACCTCCACAGTGTCCTCAAGACTCCTCCAGTGGACGAACTTCCACAACGCCTTCCGAATTCCACTACTGGTCGACCTTCTGCCAGATTCCTCATGCAACCGGACCTCTCCAGCGGGTAGTCTTCAAACGAGCTTCTATATCTGACAAATTTCAGACGGACCTCTCTAGCAATCGGACTCCAGCCAGATTTCTCCAACAGAAAGTTTTCATCCGGGCTTCTACAGCAGATGACCTCTGTCTGCGACACCAATAGTACCCAACCACAGTTAACCCGTTTGCAACCTCAGAGACATCCGACCTTCTCTTAAATTACTGAGACAGAGAGATATTTCGCTCCATACCAAACGTCCCAATCGAGCTTCAGCCGTCTGGCCTGAACTCTTCGGCAAGTCATGAGAGCGGACACCACTCCACTCTCTGTAACAGACACCACATGGCCCCACCACTCTCCGGCAAGTCGTGACAACGGACACCACTCTACTCTCTGTAACAGACTCCACGTGGCCCTAAACGGCCTACTACCAGGCAGTTACAGATGTCGCTGTCAATCGGTTACGCTTTCCCGTCTATAAAAGAGACCCTCCAGATACGTTCTTCTTTAAGCTCAAAACTCCATCTCGAAATTCTGCTAAAATCCTATTGGAGTGCTCCATTTCTGTTGAAGCAGAATACTGACTTGAGCGTCGGAGGGTCTTGTCGGAGCACCTCCAACTCTGATTTAGACTTTCCTTGCAGGTTCCGGTGGCAGTCGCGATCTCCTCGACTCCAGCTTCTCCGGCATTGGCGGAATTCTGCACCAATACATTGTATACTTATGATATATTAGATTTTTAGCCAAATAAAAAGTACTCTGACTATCATAATGCATAACTGTTAACTATCACTATAAGCCAAAATTATCAACAAGACCATGCAACCATATAGCTTCCTTTACTCTCCTTTTTACAGTGATATACTCTACTTCAACTCTAGATAAAGCAAGTATAATCTTCTAACTAATAGTGTAACTAAAAAGAGTAAAGGCATATTTTATTCATCATCATTGCTTATCCAAATCATCTACATACTTAAAATCAACATAGCATGCAATACTTTAATTGCATATGATTGTGATCTAACCAGTAAGAGCCCTGTGACTATCCCTGATCATGTTTGTTTATATTTTATCTTTTATGTTTAAAATGAGCTACTGCTGGTGTTTAGCGAATCAAACGTTGCTTAGGAGAAACTTTTTCTCGTCTTGGTCTATTTTGCTTATCGTTTGTAGACAGACTTCCTTGCATATTTTAGTGAAGAAAGCCATTCATGGAGAAAGAATGGTGAATCCTGCAGTATAAGAAATTTGTTCATTTTATTCTTGAGGGCACGTAAAAGAACTACTACAGGACCAATATTCTAATTAAATGGTTTCTAGTAATCAATCCTCGTGCCTTGAACCTGAACTTGTTTGTCTTAAATCTTCTTTCGTTAATATAACGCCATTAGAGGCTTCTGATGACTCTTATGTTGTGGATGGTAGTTTTAAAACCATCAGCTACAATGTTGTTTTGCCGATAATCTGCTCTGTTTTTTGCGACTGTTCTTTTAAATGATGGAAAAAGACGTAAAAGGCTTATTAGTTTCATTTTTCCTTCGGTGTAAAGTTGATGCATCCCTTGGACTGAGTTACTATAATTCAGCCGCGTATATTGGGTTTTCAAATGAACAAGGTGTATGCAGTCCGGCTCTCATTTGGCTTGAATTTGTTTCAAATTTGACTTGATGAAGCTTGAAACATGAATATATAAATTATTTATATATTATATATATAATATTTTTAATTTATGTAAGCATTATTTTTATATTTATTTATTATGAGTTGATGTTGCATGTTGTGGCCAAAGGTTCATGGCTCAGCATATGAAGTATTGGCCATTCGAATCATTGGATCTCACAATTTTATCTTTCAAATACATCTCACATGAAAGGATGGTCTCTTTCTATATAAGCTAGAGTCCTCCTTGACTCATAGCTAATATGAGACTAATGATGTCCTCTCTTTCATAGCACAATATAGCCCCACAGTCAAGAAAGAGCACTACAAGAAATTTATATATTAGCGATGGCAAAAAAGCCATCGCTAATAGCGCTATTCACCGACAGAATATTACGACAAAAAATCTTTCTATCGCCAAAAGTCAGTAAATTATTAGCAATAGCTTAATTGATTATTAGGGATGGAAAAACCATCGCTAATAAGCGATTAGCAATAGCTTTAGCAATGGAGTATATGCTGTCGCTAATAACTAGTAATTTTTTTTAATTTGGCGGTAACTTTAGTGGCGATAGAAAATTATATTAGCCATGATATTTTGCCATCGCTATAGCTATTATTATTAGCAACAGCTATAATGACGATAATTTTGCCGTCGCTAATACTACCTCTATTTCACCCTCCATCCATTTTCTGACTTTTTACTTTTCTTCTTTCCCCCTCTTTTGCGGCCTCTGGTCCCCCCACCGCCTCTCTCTTTATCCTGCCTCCGGTCCCCCTCTTTCCTTCGTTGTCAAATCCTACCATCCCGAGCCCCGGACTATCGAATCCCGCTTCTCTAAGCCCTCGACTGCCTTTTGCCTTTCTGAGCCCCCGATCGTGAGCCCTCGGGGCTCACCTTCTTCCACCTCTCCGAGCCCCTGGCTGCCTTTATGAGCCCCCGATCAGTCTCTCCCCAACTGGCTCCAGTCTATCCCCAACTGGCTCCAGTCTCTCTTTTCCCCTTGCCATCGGATTTGGCTTCTTCGAGCCGTCAGCCGTCTCTCTGAGCCCCGAGCCCCTGGCCCACCTCCCTGAGCCTCCGGCCTGCCTCCCTCCTACCACCTCTCCGAGCCTTTAGGCCCCCCCAAGCCCTCGATGTGTCTCCCTCCGGTGGCCTCCCTGAGCCCCCGACGACCTCCCTGAGCCCCCAGCCCACCTCCCCCCTCTTTCCTCCTACCTTCCTCTTTCCTCCCCCTTAACCTTCTCCTACCGCCTAGTGCTATCTCCTATCGGACAACACCACCTCCGTCCCACAGCACCGCTTTCATGCCGTAGCACCATCTTCATGAGTTTGATGAGTATTAGCGACAGTAGCAGCGATGGCTGCATAGCTGTTGCTAAATACCATTATTTTAAATTTTTTTAATATTTTTAAATTAATATTTATAAAATTTAGTTAATTTAGACTTAATATTTAATTAAATTTAGTTAAATTAATTTTAAATTAATAATATTTAATTAATTTAAATTAATAATATTATTAATTTTAATAATAATATTATTAATATTATTAAAATTAATATTATTAATAATATTATTAAAATTAATATTATTAATAATATTATTAAAATTAATATTATTCTCGAGAGGTGGAACCATTCCGAGAAGCTCTCCAGCAAGTCTGGGCCAGAGCATGGTTCAGATTTGATTTTTTCTAAAATCATCAAGCCTAAGCCCACCTTAAAGCTCAAAACAAACTTTTGAGCTGGGCTTAGGTAGGGGTGGGGGGCTCGGAGAGGCAATCGAGGGCTTGCAGAGGTTATAATGACTACTTGTACGAGATGTGCCTAAAGAGTCTAGAGAGATCAATGGAGATGATGCATTTCTATTCTTGTTATTGTAGTTGTAGAGTGAGCTTGGATGGTCTGTTACATCGCAGACAACTATTTGCAACCACCTCATGGTTAAAGATGCAGAGGAACTTGCAATGCCTTATTTTTCAATGGTAGATCTGAGCCTTCTTTTTTTTCTCTTTCTCTCATTTACTTTGTTGGTGTCTGATTTAAATACTATTTTTAAGTTTTTATTTTATTATTTTAAAATTTTCTTCTTGTAGTTTATAGTCTTTTTACTTTGCAACCACCTCATAGTTCGGGCCTGTCCAAATATATTCAGATTGGGCTCGGGCCTGGGCCAGGACATAGTTCGGATCTGACTTTTTCTAAAATCATTGGGCCTAAGCCCTTCTCGAAGCTCGAAAAGAATTTTCGAATGGAGCTTAGGTAGGAGTGGGGAGGCAACCAGAGGCTCAAAGAGGCTATGATAACTGTCTGTACAAGATGCACTTAAAGAGTCTAAAGAGAAATCGATGGAAGTGATGCATTTCTATTCTTGTTATTGTAGTTATAAAGTAAGCTTGAATGGTCTGTTATATTACAGACAACTGCTTATAGATACCTCATGGTTAAAGGTGCAGAGAAACTTGCAATGTCTTATTTTCCAATGACAAATTTGAGGCTTCTTCTTTCCCTCTTTTTCTTATTTACTTTGTTGGTCTATGATTAAAGTACTATTTTTAGGTTTTTATTTTATTTTTTAAAAAATTTTCAATCGATTTGGGTCAGGCTCGGGCCTCCTAGAGTCATGATACTTTAGCTGAAGTATTTGAAAGATATGATTTCAAATTACTACAGCTAAACTACTTTCAGATAAATATGATGAATACAAGTATAGCATACCTTTGGAGGTGGCAAGATTCTGGTATCAATTATAGCAAGCTGATTTCTAACCATGATTTCAAACTCTTTTGCATACTTATCATGAGAAAATCTGTAATATTTGGACTCGAGATACACACTTGAAAGGCAGAATCAAGTCAAGAAACAAGAAAGATTCAAACTTTTAAGATATTGTGCTCCCTATCTTGAGGGCATTCATATGTAAAAGTCAACATTTCAGTTACTTATCACTCATTTAGTTGAGCTTATTATCACAGCCATTATAGCAAGTAAGTCAAGCAACTGATCTTATTGTAGCTTTAAATTTTTATATTTAGAAGCTTCACATAGTTACGTTTCACTCGGAAGAAGGAGATCTAAGGGTCAAAAGTCAATCTTCTTATTTAATAGATGGGATGGAGGGATAGATATATCCATATCATCGAATGAAATATATAGGAATAATCTATTCGAGAATCAAAGGAGTATATCGAAATATACTCTTCTATATCGGTTTAGACTTGAGGTGGAAGAGATGGGTATGAAGGGGTCAAAATTTAATCTAAGCATTCGATGGATGGACTGAAGGTATTTATAGCTTTATATCATCAAATAAAATATGTAAAAATAATTTATTCGAGAATCGAAGTAGTATATTAAAATATATTCTTCTGTACCGATTTAGGCTAGAGGCATATCAATTATAATAGTTTTTTTGATTTTAATTAACTTAGTTACAAACCATTGGATCATTGGCACCCATAATTATATAATTAATCTATGAATCTATTTATTTTTATTTTTAAAAATTATAGATCATGTTGACCTTAGATTGATTTTGATGATAACAAAAAAATTTGAGTATAATTTGTTATATTACTAACATTATTTTTTAGATTGTGGAGCTTAAATTTTAAGTGCTCACCATGTTCTAAGTGTTTTCTATCAATTAAATAAAATACCACAACTCAAAAGTTTTATGAAGAAATTCTAGACTAGGCACACCTTAAAAAGAGGTTTAATGAGGATTAAAATTATGTAAATGAGGCAAGTTTAGTCTAAAAATGAAATTGGAGAAGAAAAACTGTCAAAAATTTTATAGCACACTTGGCACGTAATTTGAGTCGACTAAGAGGATGTTTGAGCCAACTGAGTATCAGTGACAAAAAGCCAAATTTTTGGTTGTAGAAGACTTTGTCGATCCAGATTCAGTTTAGTCGATCAAAATAAGATTTTGATCGATTAAGTCAGAAAGTTAGTCAACTCAGTCATAGAAGATAGTGGCAAGATAGAAAGACTGATTTTTAAGCATTATCCACTTAGCTGACCAAGTCAAAATAGAGCCGACCAAGACAGAGGAGTTAGTTAACTCAATGAAAAGTTAGTCGACTAAGTCGTAATGAAGCAGCAAAGAATAGAAAGTCAATTTTTTAGTTATCTGAGACTAAGCCGACTAAGAAAAATTTTGAGTCGACTAAATGAAGAACTTAGTCGACTAAAAGAAAAGTTAGTCAACTAAATTACTGTAACAGCTAGTTTTTCAATTCTGCACTTTTTCGACCCCATCTTATTTTCAATGGCTAGTTTTATATTTTCAATAGTTAAGATATTAAATGAAGCCTCTTCAGATGTCTTAGAATGGTGGAAAAGCCTTGGAATATAAATAGAATACTTATGAGCTTTGAAGGAAACTTTTGGAACACTTATTGAAGAGTATTCAAATCTACTTCAGTTCATTCATTATGTGAGTCAATTTATGAAGTGAAAGAAGAATTTTTCATAGAATATTCTATCCTTCCAATCATCTTAAAAGTGAGAGAAGCTAAGGCACAAGCATTAAAGAGCACCACCAACTTCTCTTAAGCATTTAAAGAGAAGAATCAAGCCAATAAGCATTCAACTCAAAATTCTTCTCTTGGGCTTTATAGAGTTTTCATTTCTAAACTCTTTTAATCTTGTATTGATTGTGATTGTATTTTATTTTCTTTCAAATTTTTTGGGGTGAGAAATTTGAGTTAGTCCAATCCTAGAGTTGGATGGTGTATTGATTTGATTGGTGAACTAAGGATAAAATCAATTAGGATTAATTATTAGCCTAAAAAATAATCATTGTAAGATTGTAATTGGTGAGCCTAAGTCAAAACCAACTGGATTAGATTGTAAACTCAAAGAAAACAATCGAACTGTAATCAATTGAGTGATTATAGTTGAATTTTCAAATGATTTACTTGAAGAGTAGACGTAAGTACCGAGTTTGGCATTGAACTATTATAAAAGTATTATATTTGTGGTTATGTGATCTTTTCTTCATTATTCTTATTCATTACTTATGTTTTAATTTATTCTATTAAGCACTTTGTAGTAAATTTAGCATAATGAAAGCTTAAATTTTAAATACCTAATTCATCCTCCTTCTTGGGTAGCTATCCTTGGGAAACAAGTGGTATCAGAGCAGATGCTCACTTGTTTCTCATTGTTGTGAGCTAAAGATTTAATGGTAAACCCAATTGAGACTTAATTGGTTAAGGGGCAATCAACTAATGGGTCTTCGCTTTTTAATGGTACCAACTATACCTACTGGAAAGCTAGAATGAGGATATTTATATAAACACAAGATTATGACATATGGAATGTCATAATTAGGAGCCCACACGTACCCACTATGATAGTTGATCATATCCATTCCAAAGTCTAAAAAAGATTGGGATGAATATGACAAGTAACAAGCTCAACTAAATGCTAAAGCAATGAATGTATTATATTATGCTTTAGATATAAATAAATTCAATTATATATCAACATGTTTATTCGACAAAAAAATTTGGGATAGATTGAGGTCATCCATGAGGATACTGGTCAAGTCAAGAAATCTAAGATAAATGTTTTGGTAAACAAGTATAAGTTTTTAAAATGAAACCGCATAAAACTATCACCAAGATGTTCACTAGATTCATCAATATTCTAAATAGTATGATAAGTTTATGTAGAGATTATACTAATAGTGATGTTGTTCATAAGATTCTTAGATCTTTGTCGAAGAATTGAGAGCTAAAGGTAACTACCATTCAAGAGGCAAAGGACTTAAACAAGTTAGCCTTGGAGGAACTCATCGGATCGCTCATGATGCATGAGCTCAATGTGAACCAAGGTAAGGAAGAAGAAATGAAAAAGAAGAAGAGTATTGCACTCAAGGCTGTCGCCATTCAAGATGTAGAGAGTGATTCCAAAGAGCATTCAGATGAAGATGAAGAGATGATGATGATTGCAAGAAGATTCAAAAAATTCATAAGAAAAAGAAAGAAATTCAAACCAAAGAGAAGATTCAACAAAGGAGAAGGTAGCAAAAAGAAAGAAAAGGATAAAGAGAAAGAGCAACCCATTTGCTATGAATGCAAGAAGCCCAAACATTTTCGGATGGATTGCCCTGTGTTGAAGAAAAGCTGTAAGAAGCTAAAGAAGAAAGCTTACAAAGCAATATGGAGCAATGAAGAGGAGTCTTCTTCAAGTGATGAAGAATTTCAAAGAGAAGAAAAGACAAGCCTTTGCCTTATGGCTCTAGAGGATGAGGTATGCTTGGCATCCGTGAGAGAAAAAAGAAGATAGTATCTTGATAGTGGATGTTCAAGGCATATGATGGGAGATAGATCATAATTTATCTCTGGAATCAAATGATGGTGGTGTGGTGACATTTGAAGATAATGGTAAAAGAAAAATCATCAGTCTCGATAATATCTTGATAACACCCTCCACTAGAATAGAAAATGTATTATTGGTTGAAGGTTTAATACATAACTTACTTAGTATAAGTCAACTTTGTGATAAATATTTCAATATTTCATTTAAATCATCTTATTGCATTGTAATTAATTCATTTGATGATAGCATCAAATTTATAAGAAAGAAACATGGCAATGTTTATATTGTTGATCCTGATAAACTTAAGAATGAAAATATTGAATATCTAGTTGCTATAAATGCTAAAGCAAATGAACCTAGTTGGATTTGGTACAATAGATTAGGTCATGTAAGCATGGATTCATTGGTAAGATTGATAAAATTTGACTTAGTAAAAGGCTTACCAAAAATAAATTTTGAAAAAGATAAGATTTGTAAAGCATGTCAAATTGATAAACAAATAAAATTGTCTTTCAAATCAAATAATATTGTTTTAACTTCTAGGTCATTAGAACTACTTCATATGGATTTATTTGAACTAATTTCAACTACTAGTCTAGGAGAAAAAAGATATGATTTTGTAATAATTGATGATTTTTTTAGATTTATATGGATACTTTTCTTAATATATAATGATGAAGCTTTTGACATATTTATTGATTTATTTAACAAAATAACAAAAGAAAAAGAATGTAATATTTTGTATATAAGAAGTGATCATGGTACTAAATTTGAAAATAAAAAATTTGAGAGTTTTTGCTCTAAAAATAAAATTAATTATAATTTTTTTGTAGCTAGGATACCTCAACAAAATGGGATGGAAGAAAGAAAGAGTAGGACCTTAATTAAAATATCATGGATCATGCTTTGTGAAAGCAACCTACCAAAATTTTTTTGAACAAAAATTATTAACACCACATGTTATGTGCTTAATAGAATACTAATAAGATCAATTTTAAAGAAAATCTTATATGAGCTTTACAAAGAAAAGAGTTTTATACTTTAAAATTTTTGGTTGTAGCTTTTTTATCCTAATAAATGATAAAGATAAACTAGAAAATTTTGATGTAACATCTGATGGAGGCATTTTCGTAGGTTATTCATCTCATAATAGAGCATATAGAGTGTTTAACAAGAGAACATTAATAATAGAGGAGTCGGTGCATATTATTTTTTGATGAGACTAATTTCCTTAAAGCAAGGAAAGACTTAATGTGGATACAGGAATTCTTGAAGAAAAATTAAAGGATATGACCATTTAAGGCACTCCCTCTCAAGAAAAATATGATGAAGAGCAAGATGATGAAGGAGAAGAGCCACAATTCCAAAATGAATAAGGTATATCAAATTTACCAAAGAAATAGAGGTATGATCACAATTACCCTAAGGAGTTAATTATTGATGATCCATCTCATGGTATTAAGACTAGAGCATCACTTATGGAAGTAATGAATCATTTTGCATTTATATCACATTTAGAACCTAAAAAGATAATAGAAGCTGAAAAGGACCCATATTGGATATTAACAATGCAAGAAGAATTAAACCAATTCGAAAGAAATAAAGTTTGGACATTAGTTGAAAGACCTAAAAACTTCTTAGTAATTGGGACAAAATAGGTTTTCAGGAATAAGCTAGATGAGAAAAGCAATATAATTAGAAATAAGACTAGATTGGTTGCACAAGGATACAATCAAGAAGAAAAAATTAATTTGATGAATCTTTGCATCGGTTGCTAGACTTGAAGCTATTAGATTGCTCTTAACATTTACTTGTTTCATGAATTTTAAACTTTTCAAATCGATATAAAAAGTTCATTCTTGAATAGATTAATTGAGGAGGAGGTTTATGTGGAACAACCTTTGGATTTTGAAAATTAAGAAATATCTAATCATGTTTATAAACTTAAGAAAGCATTATATGGTCTAAAATAAGCACCTAGGGTTTGGTATGATAGATTAAATAAATTTCTATTAGATAATGATTTTAAAAGAAGAAATATAAATAAAATATTATTTATAAAAAGAAAATCAGATGACTTATTGATTATGCAATTGTATGTGGATGACATCATATTCGGTACTACTAATGAAGCTCTATGTAGAGATTTTGCTAGACTTATATACAGTGAGTTCGAAATGAGCATGATAGGAGAGCTTAACTTTTTTCTCGGACTTCAGATCAAGCAATCTAATGAAGAAATTGTCATTAACTAAATCAAGTATATCAAAGAGATATTAAAAAAATTTGAGATGGAGAATGTCAAAGAAAGTGGTATCCCCATGAGTACAAGCTGCAAACTTGATCAAGATCTAAAAGAAAAAGCATTGGATCCCAAGCTATATCGAGGTATGATTGTGTTGGAATACGTAGGCGATTCATACATGTATTTCGAAATTTTAACAAAAAAACTATAGTAAAAGATAATTATATCAATCAAATTAATTTAATATACATATGATCTAATCATCAAATCAACCTACTTTAGGATCTATAACATGATATGTTGTGCATAAAATCTAAAATAATCCGAAAATAAAATCAGCATGCATGCATGTGAGCATTAGATCAGATCTACTTCTAATCTGAGTTCAGAACTCCATACCTGATCGTGAGTCGATGATCACCACCATTGAGAACATGAGGAAGGAGATCTTTGCTGGTTGCTCATAGCCGCACATGCATTTGGTCTCTACGAAAAATTCACTCGAAGCCCCAATCTGATCGATCTTCTCAGGAGTACTAGCTTGCGTGAAGACCTTCTTCTAGGATGATTTGAATCCTTTTTTCAAATATTTAGACTCTTTTCAAAGATTGAAGATAGTCTTCTAGAGGAGATAAAGAGGTAGAATAAAGATGAAGAAGAAAAATAATTTTTCTCTATTTTATTCTCTCTTCCTAAGCCAAAAGATCAAAAACTTAAAATTCAGGTTTTTGCATACACCCCAAGAGAAAAGACCCTCTTCTCTATTTTTTACACTATAAATCATCTCCAAACTTCTACCACATGAAGATATCTCTTCTGAAATATCACACATAAGAAAAAAAATCACAAAAGCCCCTTTTATAGACATGTAAACAGATAGGGTGAAGAGTCCTAGTGATCCTGGACTCTTACAGGATTCCACCTTCCTTTACAATTTTATATCCAAAAATACATCAAAAAAGATATGGGATGCCCCTTCCCATATTTTTTTATGGTAAATCAATTCTTTAATTAATTTTTTATAAAAAATCTCCTTAAAATATCATACATATAAGGAGAAAGAAATTTATTAGCATGGAGAGGTTGATCTGGATGAGAATAGATTCTCCTGATAAGAAATATTTTGAAATCCAATTTTAGAACCTTCATTTTATCCAAACTAAATTAAATTTGGATGTCAGATAGATAAGGAAAAAAAATATTTGGTGTAAAAAAATTTCATATAAAATAATTTTGTGTGTGGAGATATATGGCGTGCAATCTGGGTTGGCGCAGGGAGACCAGTCCTATTCCAATAAGGACTCCTAATTTTCTTATTTGAATCAAAACCAAATCACATCTGGTTTAACCCAAATAAAATATATAAAATTCAATCTAATTAGGTTCATAAATTTTAATCAAATTTTAATCAAATTAAAAATTGGTTGAATCAAAGTTCTGATCAAATTAGTGATAATTTTTTCTTAACGATTAGATCATCTTATAACCTAATCGGATCAAACCTAATTGAATTGAATTGAATTTAATTTAATTTAATATTTTTTACTCTATCAAATTGAGCTAATTAATAATTTAATTACTAATTAATTTTTTATTAATTTATTAATACTTGATGAATTAATTTATTATAACTTTTGCATAAGGTTAATGATCAATTGAATTGATGATTAAGCCCTTGAATGATTCTCAATCGTTGATCAGCCATATGATCAGTTAGAAATTTTTTTTGAGTATGATCCTATAGGTTTGAACCTAAGTCGGTAGATAAAAAATAACTTTCTGAACCAATCGATGTAACTATCTAGCAATAATGACCTAATGTCCGGATAGATCGAATGAAGGCGAAGCAACATTTAAGAACCTATTGACGTATGGTACCATATAATTCATCTTTTTGACCATAATACTTGAGGAGGACAAAGAATTTAACTATCAATCTTAGATAAATCATCCATATTATATTTCAATCTTTTTCGAATCTATCACATGGATTATTTGGGCCTAGATTTTGCTAAATTGAAATATACTGATGCATATCTCCTACTAATTTGGAGAGGTCAATCCTATCTTGACTCACGCACTGACTTGACAAGTACTTGACTATACCCAAAAATCTTTCATCACTAAATTAAAAACTCAGTTAGTCTAATACTAAAGTACAGTGAGTTGCTTGTAAGTCATCGTGGTGATCTCAAGTCGGAGGGACATTTATACCCATATCCTTCGCGAGCTATCCTTGACAGCAGAGTGCTCCACAGTTGATCATATTTAGTAATGATGTACTCCTACATCTTATCTGCATGTTATACCAGTATCTCCATACTATTTGGTTACGAGAAAAACCAACGCATATGGCACACAATGACTTATACTTGATATCGCTATCGTTCTAGTAATAGCGTATTGTTTGATCGCGAACCAGTTTAAAGACTATGTGATAAATCCTTCTTTATCGATTAAAGTAGTTCTAAGAGCTTTATCACAACATAGGAGTTCGTTAGAAGATGTATTCTTATGATAAAAAATATTAAATAATTTTTATTATTTTATCAATTCATATACATTTATATTTAGCGCAATCGTCCAACGATTGACTTTAGGACATAATTCTCAACAACTCTTACTTGGACTAAAGCCAATCAGTATAGTATCATATATCCATCTTTGATTTATTATCTTAGAACTCTTAGATACCGAGGCTTTAGTAAATGGATTGGTCAAGTTCTCCTTTCCATCAATCTTTTAAAGATTGATGTCACCTAAATAGATTTTCCAAATAAGATGGTAGCGATGCAAAATACCTAATAAGCTATGAAACTTTGGTTCCCTGGCATGAGCTATGGCTCCAATGCTGTGCAATACAGTAGGATCATCATCAGAGGGTGCCTCTCCTAGCTTGTCAGTAAACCTGTACAATCATATGGCTTCCTAGCAAGCATCGAATGTTGCAATACATTCTACTTCGCAATTTGAATTTGGCTATATTTTTCTGCTTGGAACCTTTCCAGCAGATTGCTTCATTATTTAGGATAAGTATATATTTCAATATTTTTTTTGCTATTATTATGTCCAACTAAAAATTAGAGATATATTCCATAAGTTTTAAGTCAGATTCTCCATAACCGAGTTACCAATCCTTAGTAGTTCTCAAATACTTAAGGATGACTTTTCAATGATTCTCATGTAGATCTAGCAAGTATCTACTCACTACCCTAGTGAGTATACCATATCCAGTCTCATACATGGTGCATATGATAGAATAAATTCTACTCATAAATACTCTATGTATGTTGGACTAAAAAAATCCAAGCAGCCTCTTGGATCTATCTCTATAGATCTTTATCCCTAGGATGAGAGATGCTTTTCCTAATATCATTTATGGAGAACAATAGTAACAATGAAACCTTTATTCCCTGTAATGTAATTTAAGGAATGTCATTTTTGATCAAAAAAATTTTATTCACATATAAGACAAGAAATACACTCATAGAACTATTAACCCATTTATATTTGTAGAGTTCTTCTTCATTCTCAATGAAGCCATGCATTTTGATCACTTATCAAAATGCATATTTCAACTCCAAAATATTTAGCATTGCCATAAGAGAAAATATCTCGATATGATCAATACCATAATGTTGACAATATTCTAAGGCAACCAGATGAGCTTTGTAGGTCTCCACCTTCTCGTCTGCACTCTCTGATCCTATTGAAGTTCTACTTATACTCTATGGGCTTTATCCCTTTGAGTGGATCAATGAGTGTCTATACACCATTGACCTTCATAGACTCCATTTCAGATCTATAGCTCCAAGCCATTAATCAGAGTCGAATCTCTGTATGGCATCTATATAGATGATTAGATCCTTGTTGTTCTTATCGAGTTCAACAGGATCATGTCCCAGATCTAGGAATCGAAGTCTCTATCTAACGGATGCGGTACTTTATCGAATCTCCTTCATGGTGCCTTTACAATGGATTTCAGATTTGATCTAATCAAATCTAATTCTATGAGTTCACTAGATTGTGTCGGTTTTTCTACCTATCGAATTTCATAAATTTCATATTAAAGTCATCAGTACCTTCACCAAGGTACTCCCTTTCTAAAAAGAATGCTGAACAACTCTTGTTCTTTAGCATAGTAGAAATTATATCCTTAGATTCTTTGGGGTACCTTACAAAAATAATATATATATATAGGACTAGGATCCAAGCTAATCGGTCTGCAAATACTCCATAAACCAAATACTCTCTAACCCTAAGGTAAGTAAGTATCGGCTTACCTCTAGTCCATATCTCATATGGAGTCTTTGCGACTAATTAGTTCGAAATCCAGTTCAGAACATAACAAGTAGTCTCAAGAACATAATCCTAAAACAAGACTGACAGATTTATAAACCCCATCACGGATCGAACTTTATCTAATAAAGTTGATTCCAACAAGAGAGAATCCTTATTCTCTTATAGATATGTCAAATCTTACTTGAAATGCATTCTTCTCTTTGGTCTGACCAAAGAATTTCAATGCTCTTTCAATTTTATTTTTCTATCTTATTATGGACTTATTTGAATATTTTAAATAATCTAAATTTATGACAAATATGTTTGTAGATCTAATACATCAGTATGTATTAAATTCAGAATATTATTGGCTCGTTCATCTTTTTCAACAAAAGGTGACTTGATCATTTTACTAAAGAGATAGGATTGACAATGATTCACAATCATTGACTTTGAGAATTATCTCCTGTTGATCTTATTCTTATTTAATAATTGAGCCTAAACTGTCAAAGGTAGGCTTCCATGATATTATCTACTCTAGAGTTTATTTGATTGTGTACAATACACTAACAAACTGTGACTATTCATAAATATCATTTCTCAATTATCTACGTGATTTTGACATCATTCATAATGATATTACAAAAACCATTAGACAATAGTGACAATCATTAAAATAACATTGTTAAAATTGAAAATAGGCTCGATGATTCCTAAAATTAAAATTGAAACATAACTTTCAACTTTAATGTTCAAGAAGCTCTTGCTGTTTTCAACCTTTCTACTATCCTAAAGTTATTGCAACAATTTGTATAGACTTCTGATATCTAATATCCAGATCGTAGTGTCACAGATAGAGAAATCATAAGGTGTTATCATATAAGTACCTTGTTCAGCAATCCTTTACTGATTTTCTTTCTTAGTCTGTTCGGATCAAGAGACTCTGTCAGACTAGGTTAATCTTAATTTTTTTTTTTTTAACCTATTCGGATCAAGAGACTCTGTTAGACTAGATTAATCTTAGACTCTTTTGTTAGTTCAGGCTCCTCAGCCTAAGCACGACTTTCTTACATCTTTTTTTTCTTTCTCAAAAGATTATTTTTCACTGAAGACACATCTTCATAGGTGCAAAAAAACTCCTTCAACATTTAAAGAATTTTCTCCTACTGAGCATCATCAAATTTATAACTAAATTCATATTCTTTACTGCTCTCAATAATACCACACAGTGATATGATCATTTGGCCATCTCTGATAAGTACTTTTGATCACATCATGTGTGTTGGATGTGGAGACATCAGATGCTAGATCCATAATCATATTTAGGATCCATTTATGCTCTAGAACTATTTATAACTTTTGATACCAATTATCGAAATTGGGTCCTATAAATCAGTCACTGTAAAATAGTGAATGGAGCAATATACATCTAGCCATAATTAAAAGAAAAATACAATACCTCTATATTATAAATTGATTAAGCCTAAAGATTTGAATTTTAGTCTAAAGATTCTCTCACTATTTTAGTTAAATTGATAGCATCTACCTCCAATCTAAGGAATTACCTTAATTTCTTAGTGGATACTAGAATCCACACAGACTGTATACAAGTCCGATGATAGCTCAGTCAACCCATATGCATCTATAGGTAGGTTCTCTATCAATTATTTTTTTAAATAATTTTTTAATAATTAATTTTACCTCAGATTTTATTTCAATAGGCGATAGGCCTCCATTAAAAGTTTCGGTTAGGTCAAACCATTAACATGAACTTACTCAGTGCTTCTAACTAATGAATGATCAGGTCCGAGGATGGCTCGATCAATCCAACAATCATCAGATAGTATAACAGAGTCATCATATGATGAATAATAATTTTATCATTCAGAAAGAATATCAGATGGATGGTACCTGTAATGTCAATAAAAAATAATAGATCCATTATTATTCACCTTAATGAGAGCCAATGATCTAGTTATCCTCATAACTAGCTCATTTTATGGATCTAATAATTTAGAGAATTTAAGAATCAATTTAGAGAAGAGATGAGAAGAGATTAACCAGTAAATCATAATCCTCTCACTGACTTCACCAAGTCATTGAATTGGATTAAGATCATGCTGGTTGAACTGGCATCTAGATCAGTCACACTGATCAACCTTAATGGTATCGGTCAAATCGAATTATTTAGCGATCTAATCAAGATATAATTCATCAAATTAGTTAGGTAAGTGAGATCGATGGGAGGATTTGCCAAGTCTGCTTTAGACACCATCGAAATGGCCAGGTAAGCCACTCGTAATTAAAAATCACTGGTCAAAATGCCAAACTTATCTTAGACATTAATTGGTTAATTAGTTTCAATTTGACTAACCTAATGATTCGAGTTCAACTACAAAGCCATAATCAAGGTTCATTTGATCTAATCAAAGACATGGACTTGACTATCTACAATAATTGTATTAAAAAATCTTGATTAATCTAATTCAATATTTGATTAGACTTAATCAATTTCTCTACATGATCAATTAATTCTTTGATTTTAATCTTAGGTCTAACCCAATTAAGAGGATCCGATTTGAGCTAATCCATACCTCTCATATTTTATGTGAATGATATTAGATCTTTAATTCACAATTCTAGATCTAATCTATTCTATACTTAATTTTCAATTAAGTTCAGCACCAACATGGGTTTAGGTTATGATTTGAAAAAATTTCAACCTTTTAATTTTGTAAATAATTTACAATAAATATTATGTAAAGATTTTTTATTTTGAAACTGGATCAACTCAATCACTATTGAGCTGGCTACACAAGAAGATTGGATCGACTCAGTTCAAAACTGGATCGGCTCAGTAATTGTACGAGTATGATTCAAGAAGTTTTAGATCTAAAAATTCTTGTATAATACTAAAATAAAATCAATCATAATATTTTTAGATCATATCTAAAATTTTTATACTTTAAGATTTTATTTTGTTATGATTAAAATAATTTTAATTATATAGATTAGATGTCTTATTTTTCATACAACTTTATATCCATACAACAAACCTAGAGTTTCAAGATCTAGGATTTTGTAAAAAAATAAATTCTTTATTTTATATTTTTTTATGAGATTTAATCACATGGCACCCCTATATGTCATAAGAGTACTCCATCGAATAGAAAGAGAGGGCCTTTAAACCCTTCTTGCTCCTATGATCGGATGGCCTGGTGATCAATCCAATCTAAGTACTTGCTAATCAAATCATCTAATCTAATCACATATCATATATGCATGAATTTAGATTTAATCTAAATTATATCAAATCTAATTACAATTTTAGATCACATCTAAATTAGATTATAAACATTATATGTATGGCATAAAATCAGATTTTATCATAGATCAGCACAAACTAGGGCAACTTTTTCACTGTGAGGGGTAAACCCTACAGTAGGACAATCTTATATCAGTTTGTGTGATCAAATATTAATTAAATTTAGATTAAAATATCATATATCAGATCTAAATAAAATTAAATTTCAGATTTAACATGCATATAAATCATGTCATATCGAACCTAGGCTCTGATACCACTATTGGAATACGTAGGTGATTTCATGCATGTATTTCGAAGCTTTGTCAAAAAAACTATAGCAAAAGATAATTAGATTAATCAAATTAACCTAATATGTATATGATCTAATCATCAAATCAACCTACTCTAAGATTTATGATATGATATGTTGTGCATAAAATCTAAAATAATCCAAAGATAAAATCAACATGCATGCATGTGAGCAGTAGATCAGATTACTTCTAATTTGAGTTCAAAACTCTATACCTGATTATGAGTCGACAATCACTACTATTGAGAATATGAGGAAGAAGATCTTTGCTGGTTGCTCGTAGCCACACATGCGTCCGGCCTCTATGAAAAATCCACTCGAAGCTTCTTCTCAGGAGTGCTAGCTCGCATGAAGACCTTCTTCTAGACTGATTTGGATTTTTTCTTTAAATCTTTAAAACTTTTCTAAAGATTAAAAATAGACTTCTAGAGGAGATGAAGAGGTAGAAGAAAGATGAAGAAGAAAAATAATTTTTCTCTATTTTATTCTCTCTTCCTAAATCAAAAGATCAAAAACTTAAAATTCAGATTTTTACGCACACCCCAAGAGAAAAGACCCTCTTCTCTATTTTTCGCATTATGAATCATCCCAAACCTCTACCATGTGAAGAGCTCTCTTCTAGCATCTCACACATAAAAAAGAAACTATAAAAGCTCCTTTTATAGATGTGTAAAGAGGTAGGATGAAGAGTCCTAGTGATCTTGGACTCTTACAAGATTCCACCTTCCTTCATAATTCCATATCTAAAAACATATCAAAAAAATATGGGATGCCCCTTCTCATATGTTTCCATAGTAAATCATTTTTTTAACTAATCTTCCATAAACAATCTCCTCAAAATGTCATACATATAAGGAGAAAAAAAATTATTAGCATGGAGAGTTTGATCTGGACAAGAATAGATTCTTCTGATAAGAAATATTTTAAAATCTAATTTTAGAACCTTTCTTTTATCAAAATCAAATTAAATTTTGATGTGAGATAGATAAGGGAAAGGACTCTTTGGTGTGAAAAATCTCATACAAAATAATTTTGTGTGTGGAGATATATAGCATGCAAATTGGGTTGGTGTAGGAAGACCAGTCCTATTCCAATAAGGACTCCTAATTTTCTTATTTGAATCCAAACCAAATCACATCTAGTTTAGCCCAAATAAAATATATAAAATCTAATCTAATTAGGTTTATAAATTTTTAATCAAATCTTAATCAAATTAAAAATTAGTTGAACTAAAGTTCTGATCAAATCAGAGATAATTCTCCATTAGCAATTAGATCATCTCATAATCTAATCAGGTCAAATCTAATTGAATCTAATTCAATTAGATTTAATTTAATCCTCTTCACTTAATCAAATTAAGCTAATCAATAATTTAATTACTAATTAATCCTCCATTAATTCACTAACACTTAGTGAATTAATTTATTATAATTTTTGCATAAGGTTAATGATCAATCAAATTGATGATTAAGCCCTTGAACGATTCTCAATCATTGATCAGCCATATGATTAGTCAGAAACTTTTTTTGAGTGTGACCTTATAGGTTCAAACTTAAGTTAGTAGCATAGAAATAATTTTTTGAATCAATCGATGTAACCATCTAGCAATAATGATCCGACGTCCGGATAGGTTGAATGAAGGCGAAGCAACATTCAAGAACCTATTAGCGTATGGTTATCATATAATTTATCCTTTTGACCTTAATGCTCGAGGATGACCAAGGATTTAACTATCAATCTTAGATAAGTTATCCATATTATATTTCAATCTTTTTCAAATCCATCACATGGATTATCCGAGCCCAGGTTTTGCTAAATTGAAATACACTGATGCATATCTCCTACTAATTCGGAGAGGTCAATCCCATCTTGACTCATTCACTAACTTGACAAGTACTTGACTGTATCTAAAAATCTTCCATCATTGAATTAAAAACTTAGTTAGTCCGACACCAAAGTATATTGAGTTGCTTGTAAGTCACCATGGTGATCTCAGATCGGAAGGATATTTATACCCATACACTTCGCAAGCTATCCTTGACAGTAAAGTACTCTGTAGTTGGTCATATTTAGTGATGATGTACTTCTACATCTCACCTACATACCATATTAGTATTTTTATACTATTTGATTATGAGAACAACCAATGCATATGGCACACAACGATCTATACTTGATATCGCTATCATCCTAATAATAACATATCATTTGATCGTGAACCAGTTTAAAGACTATGCGATAAATCTTTCTTTATCAATCAAAATAATCTTAAGAACTTCATCATGACATAGGAGTTCATTAGAAGATGTATCCTAGTGATAAAAAATATTAAATAATTTTTATTATTTTATCAATTTATATATATTTATAATTAGCACAATCGTCCAACGATTGACCTTAGAACACAATTCCTAATAGATTGGATCTTTGCTTTACCTAACTGTAAATAGATCAAATATAATGTTCAGTATTTGTATGTATGCACACTATCAATCTAATCCTAAAGAATCCCATGTAATGATAGTTAAATTTTTTTTAGATATTTAATAAATACTCAAGATGTAGGTTTGTGGTATTCTAAGCAATTTTCATTAGACTTAATTGGCTATAGTGATTTTGATTTTGCTGGTTGTTGCTTAGATAGAAAAAGTATAAGTGATACTTATCAATTTTTAGGAGTTAATTTAGTCTCATAGTTTAGTAAGAAACAAAACTCAGTAGCCTTATCTACGGTGGAAGCCGAATATATTATCGCTAGAAGTTGTTGTGCTCAACTATTGTGAATCAAATAATAACTAAAGACTATGGCATTACTTGTAACAATATTTCTATTCGATGTGACAACAATAGTATCATAAATTTGATGAAAAATCCTGTAGTGCACTTAAGAACTAAACATACAGAAGTTTGACATTATTTTATTAGGGATCATATGCAAAATAATGATATAATTCTTGAATTTGTGACAACTGAAAATCAAATTATAGATATTTGGACTAAACCTATAAATGAAGAGAGATTTTGTGCCATAAGAAAGCAATCGGATTTATTTGATTCATATTGTTAAATTATTAAATGTGTTTATATATTGAAATGATTGCTACAATATGATAAATATTCTTAAATTATCTATGTTTAGATTTCATTAAATAAAGCATGTCTCATTACATCAATTTTAGTCCTGAAATTTTGAATATTCAATTTTGTGCCAGACTGAGCTGGCTAAGTTTTTTCTTTATGAAAAGCTTAGGCGATTCAGTACTTAGTCAACTCAAACTTAATCTTAGTTGACTAAGTTGTTGGAGATTCTATTTTTTAAACAAAATTTTCTATCGAACCATCACTGTTCCTCTCTTATTTTTTTTGAGCCATTCTTGAGCCATCTAACCTCTAAACCCTAGAAATCCTAGAATCCCTCTCCTAGAACCCTAATCCATTACATTGCTAGGAGGATCTTGGATCCATGGAGCTAAGTGGGTTGCTTCAAGAAGGTTCGAACATCGGATGAAGCACCGTCATGATTGGTCTGAGTCTTTCCAGTCTGTTCTGCCACCTCCTTCGATCGCCTTTGCTTCATCTTCTCTCCCTCCTTTGGCTGTTTCTTTATCTCCAGCTGCTCCCACTCCACCTCCTCCTCATCTGGCTGCTCCAGCTCCACCATCTTCACTAGCTTCTGCATGGTTCACTTCCAACCCAATTCAGCCCTCAGCACAATCGATGCTATCACCTTCAAAGATGATCCCAATTTCTTCAAGGGCTATGACTATTGAGAGGAAAATAGATTTTGGATTTTTGGAGAAAGAAGGGTTTGAAATTGGTGAGTACATTAAATTTCAAGATTGAGAGTTTTTGTGCACCCTAGATCTGCCTACGTACCCTAATTTGGTGAGGGAGTTCTATGGTAGTGCTAAAATCCAGGTAAATCCTTTTGAAACTGAGTTTAAGGGTGTGAGGATTAACCTTACTATTAAAAAATTAGGTCAATTGCTGAGAGCATCAATAGTAGGGGCAGAAAAGCCTGATGATCATGCTGAAGGGTTGCATCTGCTATTTGATAGGGATGATGCACTTGAGTTTGAAGAAATTCTAGGCAAGCACCTATCTACTGAGCATCGCCTGCTGCATCATATGGTCTCCAAGATTTTCATTCCTCGGACTGATAGATTTGACTATCTTAATAAAAATGATGTGGGGATTCTATATCATATTTTGAAGAGAGAATAGTTTAATTTCTTAGTCTTGATGATGAGGATAATGCAGGAAGCGAGATCAAGAGCCAAGCCTACATTGCCTTATGAGAAGTTCCTCACCCTAGTTTTTAGAGATTTTGGTGACATGGAGGGTGAGTCTTTTAAGAAATTAAAGCATTATGATACTTATAATGAGAAATCTTTGGAGAAGATGTGCTATAAGAAGATTGACAGGCAATGGATTAAAGTTCATGATGAAGAAGAGCCTATGCCGGTGCCCTAGCCTATATCGCAATCTGCAGGTCCATAAGTTCGATGAATGGCTTCAACACCTATCTACCTCAAGGGGGATCAAATTGAGGAGACTGTATGCCATATTTTTGATGAGGTGTTTGATCGCATTCCATCACTGGTGGAGCATGCTATAAAGCGAGTTCTTGCCAGATAGTATTTTTTGGTGACATAGATCCATCCTCCTCTATCCATCCTGACTCCACTCTAGATTAGGCTGCATGTAGGACCTAGGATGCATCTTTTCCAGCTTAAACTCCTTGGGTATACCTTGTAGCTTTTTGGGATGACTTGTTTAAGCTCCTCTTTGGATCTATGATGTATGTTTATTTTGCCTTGTGTTAATGTATGAACTCCTTTTAATGTATGAATGAAGTTTGCTAATTGCATGCCTTAAATGTGTATTGTCTCTCTTTGTGTAATGTGAAAGATTCTTATATGCTTATGTATTGTCTACCTTTTTGATAATGACAAAAAAGAAGAGAAATATATGTATCAAAATGGCACATAGCACATAGTTTTGGTTGCAATTAAAATTGATATCAATTGAAATTGAGCATCATGAGTATCATAAGTATCAATTAAGTATCAATTGAGACTACGATTAATGGTTATAACCCTAAATTGTTAATTTGAAACATTTGGCACAAAGTAAGGAAGAGTATCATAAATGTTGACAAAACTGAAATCAAAATGAATATAATTCTCATACTCAAGGGGAGCATATGTGAATTGATAAAATTAAAATATATATGTCATGTGTATAGTGATTGGAAGTGAAATCAATAAAACTTTAATGCATATATAAAATAATTGAAAATGAATTAATTTGCAATTTGAAGGAAAGATTGTACTCAAAGGGTTTTGTCATCATCAAAAAGGGAAAGATTGTTAATCATAGATTGATTTTGATGATTACAAAAATATTTGAGTATAATTTGTTATATTACTAACATTATTTTTGAGGTTGTGTAGCTTAAATTCTAAGTGCTCACCATGTTCCAAGCATTTTCCATCGATTAAATGAAGCACCACCCCTCAAGAGTTTTATGAAAAAATTCTAGACTAGACACACCTTAAAAAGAAGGTCAATGAGGATTTAAATTATGTAAATAAGGCAAGTCTAGTCTAAAAATGAAATTAAAGAAGAAAAACTATCAAAAATTTTATAGCACACTTGGCACGCAATTTAAATTGACTAAGAGGATGTTTGAGCTGACTCAATATCAGTGACAGAAAGTCAAATTTTTGATTGCAAGAGACTTAGTCGACCCAGATTCAGCTTAGTCGACCAAGATAGGATCTTAGTCAATTAAGTCAGAAAGTTAGTCGACTCAGTCTTAGAGGACAACAGCAAAATAGAAGGGTTGATTTTCAAGCATTGTCCACTTAGCCGACCAAGTCAGAATTGAGCTGACCAAGATAGGAGAGTTAATCGATTTAGTGAAAAGTTAGTCAACCAAGTCGCAGTGAAGTAGCAAAGGATAGAAAGCTCATTATTTAATTGTCTAAGACTTAGCTGACTAAAAAGAATTTTGAGTCGACTAAATGAAGCACTTAGTCGACTCAGAGAAATATTAGTCAACTAAGTTACTATAATGGCTAGTTTTTTAATTCTATATTTTTTTGATCCCATCTTATTTTCAATGGCTAGTTTTGTATTTTCAATGGCTAGGACATTCAATGAAGCCTTTTCAGATATTTTAGAATGGTGGGAAAGCTTGAAATATAAATAGAACATTTATGAGCTTTAAAGAAAACTTTTGGAACACTAATTGAAGAGTATTCACATCTACTTCAGTTTATTCATTATGTGAGCCAATTTGTGAAGTGAAAGAAGAGTTTTTCATAAAATATTCTATCCTTCCAATCATCCTAAAAGTGAGAGAAGCCAAGGCACAAGTATTGAAGAGCTCCACCAACTTTTCTCAAGCATTGAAGGAGAAGAATCAAGCCAACAAGTATTCAACTCAAAATTCTTCTCTTAGGCTTTATAGAGTTTTTATTTCTAAGCTCTTTTAATCTTGTGTTCATTGTGATTATATTTTGTCCTCTTTCAAGTTTCTTGGGATGAAAAACTTAGGTTAGTCCAAGCCTAGAGTTGGATGGTGTATTGGTTTGATTGGTGAACCAAGGATAAAACCAATCGGGATTGATTGTTAGCCTGAAAAATAATCATTGTAAGATTCTAGTTGGTGACCCTAGGTTAAAACCAATTAGATTAGATTGTGAATCCAAAGAAAATAATCAAACTGTAATCAATTGAGTGATTATAGTTGAATTCCTAAGTGATTTATTTGGAGAGTGGATGTAGGTGCCGAGCTTGGCACCGAACCACTATAAAAGTATTGTATTTGTGACTGTGTGATCTTTTCTTTATTGTTCTCATTCATTACTTGCATTTTAATTTATTCCACTAAGCATTTTATAGTAAATTTAGCATAATTAAAGCTTAAATTTTAAATATCTAATTCAACCTCCCTCTTGTGTAGCCATCCTTGGGCAACAGATCATGTCTTTTAGAGGTCGAAGCCATCATAGTCGAGGAGAGAGCTCTCATACAGTCAGCTCTCATGGTTCTGCATCAGATATATCATACAGTAAACTCTAATATTTTAGATATTCTCTTTTATATTATTTTATCTTTTATTATCTAATATAATATTCTTTGTAATATCTTGATACTCTCAGATTTGGATGATGTGGGGTCACCAGTGATCCCACATTCACATGGAGTAGCATCTGACTTTTAGAGTCAATGATGTGGTAGAAAATTCATCGAGCTCGTGGCACCTCTGACTTGATCAGAGGATAAAGAGCTCGTCCACATTCAAAGTAGCTTGTAAGTACCATATCTTCACTGAATATGTTTAAAATTTAGCCATTTTAGAGACTAACATTTATTGTTCAAAGTTAATTTTACAGTATATTTATAGAGCCTGGGGTACCTCATGTGGTTATCGAGATTATCCGATGATTGATGTGGGGGCCAATAAATGAGTTCTTCAGTTAGCCATCGGGGGCTAATGATGTAACTTGAAAAATATTTCTGATAAGTCAAAGATGTTTAATTTTTAAATTCACAGTAGGTTTGTATTTTATTAATACATGATTGCTTTTGTTTGTAAGGATACTATCGATTCGAGATTCCTCAGAATAAGGAGGCTGGCCATAGGACCTTTGAGGAGGTGGCCATGCAGAGGTTCCAGGATGGACTGTACAGCCTTCGGTAGTCTCTCATAAAGTACTCCAGTTTTGAGTCACCATCGAACTGAAAGTCTTATACAGATCACTGGATGTGGATAGATATATAGAAGGCCCTCTGCAATCAGTAGAGAACTGAAGAATACTCTAGTAGATGGTAGAGGGTATGACATAATCAGTCCATCCAGCAGTATTCGATCAAGTACACTGATGACTCTGTTGGTACATATGTTGTGGTCGATAGATTGATAAAATTTCTACACTTAAATTAATTTTATATTGAATTGATCATATGTATATTTTAATTAATTTAATTTTATTATTTATTTATTATAGACACGACATCTGAGTCATACACCAGGGTAGCTGCGGGCAGCTACAGATATGAGAGGCCACACATCAGTTTAGGAGGATTGGTGACCACTTAAATCCTAGATCTCGATAGATCGTACTAACAAACTTCAAACATTAATTATTAAGTTTTTATATACACTGATATGTATGCACTAATAAATTTTTCAACTGTATAAGCAAATTATGCAGAGTATCTCCACAGCATAATGAGGATCCATCCTCTCAACCCCTCCTTGATCTCGAAGGATGGCTCAGAGCCATCAAAGGGGTGAGTAGAAGCCAGCCATTGGATTTGACTATAGCTTCGACCCTCCAGTAGCTCAATACTCTTCGACGTTCTCCTTTCCGACTTCGACGATCCAGACGTAGGGTGATGCACATATGAAGGAGGTCATGCAGAGACTTTGGAGCTAGCGACCTCAGAGCTTCTGAGATATCGTCCGCGATATAGTCATTGAGATTCTCTAAAATCTACATCTACATGATCAGCTGAGCTCATTGACACAGCCATCACAGCAAGTAAGTCTAGCTATATTTTTTATTTATTTTAAATTTTTATATTTAAATACTTTATATGTTTAGGCTTGAATCTGGAAAGAAGATTTAGGAGGTAAAAATTCAATCTAACCATCCAATCGATGAATCAGAGGTGTCTATAGCTCTGTATCATCGAATAGAATGTGTAGGAATAATCTGTTTGAAAATCAGATTAGTATATCGAAATATATATTTCTGTATCAATATATATGCTTTCATATCAAAACTTATTAATAATATTTTATTTTTTTTATCATAGGATGCTCGGATATCCGGCTCTCATTCATCAGCTATTAGAGAAGATGTACAGGAGTAGGAGGAGGATGACAATGAGGATCTCACATGATTTGGTTTGATATGCATGTAATTTTGATACTTATAAAATAGTATAAATTTATAAAATTATATAATTTATATTTTTAATATAATATAATTAATTTTATATTTATGATTATGATAAATAATTATTATTTTATTTATAATAGATTTTAAAAAATATTATTATTTATTATTATAATTAAAATATATTTTAAAATATTTAATTATAATTTTTTTAAAAAATAAAAAATATTAACGATGGCATTAGCGATGCAAATATCATTGCCAATAGTTTTTTAAAATTTTTTAAGAAAATAAAAAAATAGCAATGACATTAGCGATGACATTGTCATTGCTAATAATTTTTTAAATTTTAATTAATAAAAAAATTAAATTATTAGAGATAGCTTTATCGTTGCTAATGCCATTGCTAATTATGATTATTAGCGACAAGATTTTTGCCGTCACTAATAATGATAATTAACGATGATATTATTTTTGATTATATTTTAATGATGGGATGCTATCGCTAATAGTATTAGCGATGGCAAGTAGTGGACCCTGTGTACAGATGGGAGATGTCCTCCTTATCTTTGTTATAGCCCTGAATAAAAAGGGAGTCTGTATATAGATAGGAGACGCCCTTCTTATTTTTATCACATATTGATGTATCGACTGGAGGAGCCCTACAGTTGCAAGGGTCGTCTCCTATTTGATATGTCACTATTACAGCCAAGGACTCATGGCTTGGCATATGAGGTATTATCCTTTTTGACTCATGGGCCTTATGATTTTATCTTTCAAAAGATACCTCATGTGGGAAGAATAGTTTCTTCCTATATAAGCTGGAGTTTTACTTAATTCACAATCAATATGGGACCAATGATGTCCTTCCTTCTACATCACAATATTACCTATATAAATTTGCATGCATTTCATTAAGTTTATAACAAACTAACTTGTGAACATTTGGAGTCAACGGTAAAATTTTTACTTTAGCCTGATTTTCTATTCCCAATACAGTGAGTTGTCTAAGATTGGAGCTGCCATTGTGTCTATAGTGTAAGAAACGATAGTAAAGCTTTTATTATAATGTTGCAAATCTTTGAGCAATAGAAAGCTAAAAATGCTACCTGTATTTTAATTTGCTTAGTTCAAAATCCTTCCCATTCAGTCAATATAAAAAAAGAATGTACTGATTAAGATAGAGTCATGTGTTAGAGTTTTGGATAAAAAACTAAAAATTTTTCTTTTCTCCAAAGTCTTCCAAAAGTTTTATAAAGTTTTTAGTCCCATATTGGAAATGGACAAAATTATCTTTGCATTTACAAACCATCTTTCCCTACCCATCGTCACTTGGGGAACTTTAGAGGGATGTGAATTTTATATTTCATACATGCACATTGGCTTAAGTCACATGCACAGGATGATATTTTAGTTATTTCATTTTTCTTTCTTTATCATATTTTATTTTATTTTTTATTTGCTATTGTATTTTAAATTGCCATTTCCCTTTATGGTCGAATGATCAAATGACTATTTTTCCTGGATGGTCGTATTTTTTCTTTGACCAATCGCCTACCTTCATGGTCAACTGGTCAAACAGCTGTCTATAGGTGTTTGCTCGTGGTCTATAAAAGGCCGTGAGTCTGACCCCATGGGGCATCTGAAAATCAGTGATTTTTCTCAGAGAGTCCATAAACTCTCTCTCTCTTTTCATCTCTTTCTCTTTCTTCCTTCATTGTTGAGTATCAGAGAAGGATTATTAGCCCTCTCTTTGATTGTACTTTAAGAAAGGATATCCCAATTATTTCTCGAGGCAGAACTCCTGATGACACTGCACGAGGGTTGGGAATTTATCTTAGGATAGTGCCCAATATGCTTTTAGGTTTTTTCCTTTTTTACTTCTCAAGTCAATGAGCCAATCCAACCAAGCCCTAGATAAATCAATTAAAAACTCTTATCTTTATCATATAGTTTAGATAAATGTGAAGTTTATCAAAAATTTTTATTTAAAATAGTTCTCGATTTGATAAAACTCTCTCTTTAGAAGGATTCTTCCTAACATTCTAAGATAAATACAATCTCCACATTCCAATTGTCATTAAATAGATACTAGAGTTTAGTATTTTAAATTTAATTATCTTTCTTAAATATTGATAAATCATTGTTATTGAAATTACTCTATTGCACTTATTATTTTATATAATAGAGGTTGACTACTAGCATTATTTTTTTTGGATTTCTTATTTCAGTTTTGAAAAATAGAGAGTCCTAATAATTATTAAATTCTCTTTCAGCTCTTTCAAAACCTCCCAAATCAAGTTCACTGTAATCCTATATCATACATCATGAGTGCTAAGAAAGTCTTGACCCTTTAATCCGAAAAGTTCAATAGTCATGAATTCCTTAGATGGCAGGAATAGCTTGAGGCTTGGTTAATTACATTTAGTCTAATCACTACCATCGAAAAAAGGCCACCTTAAGATGTTTCCTCATCCTCATTTAGATCAAAATCCTCTTCTAGATCATCTGATTCTTTAGACACTCCTAGAATCAATAAATCACCTAAAGCAATTAAATTCCATTATAGGTTCAGAATACTTAGTTGCTTTTCAGATGATCTATATGAAACTTATAGAAAATATAAGATTGCTAAGGGACTTTAGATTGCCCTAGAGGATGCCTATAGTAGAGACAATGAGGAGGGCATAAGATTCTACATTAGTGACTTTAGCAACTTTAGAATGGTAAGTGATGTCCCTATAAATGATTATCCATCATTTTCAAAATTTGATCCAAGAGATTCACAGAGAGGGCTCAACATTAGATGAAAATTATCAAGTCTCTTATCTAATCAATAAGCTTTTGGCTTCATGGATCAATTTTGGACATTGTAGAAGAACCCAAAGTAATCTTATCCTTCGATAGCCAAAGTAAGCTAACTGAATCTCAAGACCTAGAGTAAAAATCTAAGAGTCAGGGGTACCAAGATCAGAATTGAACCTTTAGACCTAAAGACTTCAAAACCAAGGATAAACAAAAAGGGGTAGATTCCACAACTAAACCAAATCTAACTCTCAGGCCATAGGAGACAAGAAACCTATTGATGAGAGGTTCTATTTCATTTGTGGCTAAGATTGCATATCAATGCTTCTATTGAAAGAAGAAAAAATTTATAACCAAAAAGTAGAAGAACCAACCTCAGTCCAAACCTATGGTCAATATAGTAGAAGGTGAACCATCCATCTTTAAGTTAGTATCCTTCATCCTATTAGTTAACTTTGCCTATAAAGATACTGATTGATGGTTAGATTTTGGTGCTAATCTCCATATTGGCACTAATAGAGCATTCTTTTTCTCTTATCAGGACTCAAGTAGGGGAAGTGTAATCATAGAAAATGAGATAGCTATCAAAATTTTAGACCATGATAATTTCAACCTAAGATTTATCTCTAGAAAGAATATTATCCATTGAGATGTATAGTACATTCCTGACATCAGAAAAAATCTCATCAGTGGATCCCTATTAGTGCAATTAAGATATAAGATTATATTAGAGTCCAATAAGATTATAATTTTTAAAAGTGTATATTTATTGGTAAAAGATTTGTGTCTAAAAGATTATTCAAACTCAATGTAATTTCTCTTTCAATTAATGAAAATTCTATTTTAGATCCTTCTCAATCAATTATGTTAGATTCTAAACCTTATGATGTTTGGCATGGTAGACTAGGTCATATGAATTTCAAATCTATTTAACAGACATTCAATCTTAATCTTATTCCTAAATTTAAGATTTATAATAGATCTAAATATGAAATCTATGCTCAATCCAAACAAACTAGGAAACCTTTCAAATCTATTCCTCAAAGAAATTATCAATTTCTTGAATTAATTCATAGTTATGTTTGTGATTCTTGTACAAATTCAATCCATGGAGATAGTCATTATTTTATGATCTATATTGATGACTTTATTAAATATTATTATTCTTTTCTCTTGAAGATCAAGGATGAAATTTTCAATAAGTTTAAGATCTTGAAAGCTAAGGCTGAAAATAAAACTGACAAAAAAATTAAACTATCAAGATCATGGTATAATTCATGAAGTAATTGCTCCTTACTCTTCTTAATCCAAAGATATTGTTGAATAGAACTCTACTGAATATGGTTAATGCTATGATTATAAGTTTTGATATTCTAGAAAACTTATAGAGAGAAACTCTTTTGACTTCTATTTTTATCTTTAATAAAATTTCATCAAAGGATTAAGAGAAAGACTCCCTATGAGCATGGAAAGGGACATGCACCAAAGTAGAATTACTTCCAAGTCTGGGATGCCTAGCTATTGTTATTGTTCCTGAATGTAAGAAAAATAAAATTAGTCTTATAACCATTGATTCTATCTTTCTTTGCTATGCTGTTGATAGTAATACTTATTGTTTTTTTATTGTTCATTCTAATTTTAATGATATGTCTATTAATATCATTATTGAATCAAGAGATACTATTTTCTTTGAAAATATATTTTCATTCAAGACTCAAATCCCTAGATCCATATCTGATAATGACTCTTATTCCTTGCCTACTTTCTCTCAAATCTCTAGTCCTCTAATTCCTAATGATCCTATATTTAATCAACATTTTGCACCCAAAAGGAGAAAGAGGGTTACGATCAAAAAGAATGAAGGTGAAGATTTCTTTACCTTCTTAGTTGAGGATGCAACTACCTTGTACCAAGAAGCTATGGGATCTCTTGATGCTCCTTTTTAAGAAGGTAATTAATAGTGAGATTAAATTCATTATTGGAAATAATACTTGGATTCTCACTTATTTCTTTCTAGAAACAAATCTTTAAGTCGTAAATGGATCTTTAGAAAGAAACCTAAGGTTAATCCATGGAAAAGTACATGGCATGACTTGTAGTCCAAGATTTTGAGGAAAAAGCTGATATTGATTTCTTCGATGCTTATGCGTAGGTTGCTAGCATTACTAATTTACCATTATCCATGTTGTTCTTGATCTTGCTTCCATCCACAAACTCTTTGTGCATCAAGTGGATATAAAGACTACCTTTCTTCATGAAGATCTTGATGCGAAAATCTATATGACTCAATCTGAGGGCTTTGTAGTGCCAAAACAAGAGCATAAAGTTTGCAAATATATTGGGTCTTTGTATAGGATAAAGCAAGAACCTGAATAATGGCATGAGAAGTTCGACAGTATTATTTTTTTTATGATTTTGAAATCAATAAATCTGATATTTATCTCTATCATAAAAGATTTGATGATCGATATGTTCTTCTTTACCCCAATGTCGATGATATTCTGATACTATGTTCTGATCTTGATCTAATTGATGATGCTAAGAAATTTCTCTTCCATTATTTTTATATGAAAGATTTAGGTGAAACTGATCTAATCTTTAACATGAAGATCATTCAAACCTTTGATTCTATATCTCTATCTCATCATATTCAAATATTGATCGATAAATTTGGTCATTCTAATTTTTCTCTTGTTTCTGCATCTTTTGATCTTTAATCCAACTCTTGAAGAACTCTAACAAACTTGTAAATCAAGAAAGATATGCTCAAAATATTGGATCTCATATGTGTATCTCTAATCATCCTCAACCTGCAGACATTGCTTATGCTATTTTTAATAGTCCCTATACTAGTAATCCTTCTAGGGTCCATTGGATTGCTCTAGAAAAAGTCTTTAGACATCTTAAAGATTTTATTCTATATTATCTTAGATTTGTTGGCTATCTAGCTGTATTTAAGGGATACAATGATGTCAACTAGATTTTTGACTCATCTGATATTAAATTCACCTCTGGCTATATTTTTTATCTTGGTGATAATGTTGTTTCTTGAAAATCAGCTAAACAAACCTTACTAGCCAGAAATATAATGGAAGCTAAATTTATTGCTCTTGATTCTACCTGCTTTGAAGCTAAATGATGTAAAGATCTCTTGCCTAAAATTCCATTAAATTCATCGCTTATTTCTCCTATTTCCATCTATTATGATTCTAAAGCTACAATTGAATTTAGCAAAAAGAAACTTGTAAATTTAGATAAGCAGATGTACAAAAGTAAGACAAACATCTATAAGAAAGTGAAAAATTTGTAGCATTATTTTTTTATCTTATGTGAAAACCGACAATAATCTTATTGTTTGCCTTACTAAAGGCTTTTATAGGACTAAAGTTCCACAGTCACCAAGGAGAATGGGACTTAGCATATAATGGGCTTTCAGTAGTAGAAACCCAACCTCTATAATAGAAGATTCCTTGAAGGAGATTCAATATAGTAATAATAAACTGATTAGCTGGCCAGAGATTGAGCACATTATATATATATATATATATATATATATATATATATATATATATATATATATATATGAGTTTCCACTCCACTCCATCTCTATGGTGATTAGTGCTTCTATGTAGATTATTAAAGAAGAACATAACTCTGAATAAGACTCAACAAGTATTCTCTTGAAGATGTGACTCTACAAACATTTTTAGAGGGCTCATCTCTATGAGAGCCTCCGTATACAATCATGGCTAGAGGACATGGGCAAATCTTAGGTGCTTTTATGAACAACAAAATATATGCGCATGACCAATAACGTGCAAGCCCACAATAGATCCTTCTATATTATATGTGTGATTTTGAAGTTTGGGTCAAAGAAATATAGTTCATGACCTAGTTCACTTCGATTCCTTTAGATGGAAACTTTCTATACTAAATAAGTTAAAATACTTCACAATTATATAGTATAATCTCAACAATAAAGTTTTAATTATTTTGATCTTAAAATGGTGATTATTATTTATTTTAAAATTTTGAGTTTTAAAGAAGACTGTTAGAGCATTGGTGGAAAAACATCAAATTTTTCTTCCCTCCAAAGTCTCTTAAAAGCTTTATAATATTTTTAGTCCCATATTTGAAAGGGATAAAATTATTTTTGTATTTATAAACTATCTTTTCTTGCCCACCTTTGCTCGAGGGATCTTGGGAAGATGTAGATTTTATATTTCACATGCATGCCAATCCGACTTGCATGTGCAAATATGGGGTGGCATGCATAGGATGATATTTTAATTATTATTATTTTTTTTATCATATTTTATTTTATCTTTTACCTTTCATTTTTTGTCATGTTTTATCTTTTATGTTTTATCATATTTTAAACCATCAATTTCCTTCGTAGTCAGACAATCAAATGACCATTTTTTCTGGATGCCCATATTTTTTCTTTAACCAATCATCTATCTTTATAGTCAACTGGTCAAACAACTATCTACAGGCATTTGCTCATAGTCTATAAAAGACTGTGAGTCCTAGCCTATGGGGCATCTGAGAATTAGCGATCTCTATCATTTTTCTCCAAGAGTCCATTATTCTATAAACTCTCTTTCTCCATTCATCATTTTCTCTTTCTCCTTTCATTATTGAGTATTAGAGAAGGACTATCAGCTCTCTCAATGATGGTGTTGTTGGGAATAGTATCCCAAAGTCAATCGTCAGCCTGTTGACGGTTGTACTCTTACTTGTATTAGTATATAAATTATAAATAAATAAAAAATATTTTAGTATTTTTCATCATAAATTATTTCATCTTCTAATGAACTCCTGTGTTGTGGTGAAGGCCTTAGGACTATTTAGACTCGACAAAGGAAGATTTGTCGTTTAGTCCTTAAACCTGTTTGCGACCAAATGATACGTTGTTACCAAGGACAACAACATTTATCAAGCATAGGTCGTTGTCTACCATATGGGTTGGTTGTCTTCTTAACCAAGGAGTGTGGAGAGACTGGTATGGCATACAGATGAGATGTAAGGGTACATCTGCACTGAACGTGACCGACTCTAGAGCTTTTTTTGCTGTCAAGATTTGCTCCGATAGGATATGGGTATAACTGTCCCTCCAAACTGAGACCACCACGGTGACTTGCAAGCAACTCACTGCACTTAGGCACTGGACTACCTGAATTTCTAATTCAGTGATGGAAGGCTACTGGGTGTAGTCAAGTACTTGACTTGTCGGTGCATGTGTCAAGATGGGATTGACCACTCCAGTTCAGGAGCTGTGTACAGTCGTATTTCAATTTAGCAAAATCTTGACTAGGGTAGTCTTAGTGAGGAGTCACAGGACTGTTTGAGCTGAGCACGATTCGGATGATCTAATCAGGGTTGACAGTTTAACCCTGAGTCATCCTATACACAGGGGTCAAAAGGGATGAATTATACAGTAACCATATTCGCGTAGGTTCTGAATATTATGATTGCGACTATTCGACCTATTCAGACGTCAGGTACCATTGCTAGATGGTCACTTCGATTAGTACAAAAATTGGTTCCTGTGCTACCAGCTTAGGTTTGAACCTGCGGGGTCACACACATTAGAGGTTCCTATCTGATCTGATGGCTGGTGAAGAGTCCCACTGGACTGGGACTCTTCGACCAAGAGTCCTAATGCTTGGGAACTCTGAGTCCTACATGTCTGGAACTCATGATTAAGAATCAGGATTCTCTGATCATGAGTTCCACATATTTTGGGTACCGGGGTCAAGAGTCCCACTGGTTTGGGACTCTTCGATCAAGATTTCATATCGATGGACTTTGATATCCGATTGCCCATCAAATTTGGACTCAGTATTTATGAGAGATTTAATTAGTAATTTGATCACTAATTAACTCAATTTGATTGAGTAATTATTTTTGGATCAAGTCCAATTGAATTGGATTCAGTTGGGTTTGACCCGATTAGGTTAAGAGTTGACCTAATCGTCGAGGTGGTTTGGTCCCTGATTTGATCAGGAGTTGGGCTTAGTCAATTTCTGATTTGATTAAAATTTTATTGAGTCTAATTAAGCCTAATTATGTTGGGTTTAACTTAGTCTAATTGTGCCTAACCTATTTTAATAAGGTTGGTTCAATTAGGTTGATTTAATATTTGAAACCACCTTGACTTATCTCCTTGCGCCACCTCACCTCACTTGCGCCTATTTGAATTCATGAGAAACAAGTTCTTGTGAATTTTTCCCACACAGTAGCCTTCCCATGCCCCTCCCTTATGCACCATTTGGGTGGATAAAGATTGGTTGGTTGGCCATTCAAATTCAAATGATGTTTGAATTTGAATGGGCAACTAACCCATGCACCACCTTATCTATTTGTGCGCCCCTTGCTCTACACAAAAAAAATATTTCTCGTCTAGACTCTCCACGCACAAAGAATCCACGCCCCCTTCTTCTCACACCAAGAGTGGATAAAGATTGGTTGGTTGGCATTGAATTCAAATTCGATTTGAATTTAAGTGAACAACCACCTACCTTTATCCTCTCACATGGTGAAAACACTGTAAAGATGCGGTCTTGCACCATTTTAAAAAGAAAGAGAAGGTGGGGCATGTAGATATCTGATCTGAGAGAGAAGGGTGGCATGAGAAAGGCCCTGTGCATGAGAAAAGAAAAGAAAAGAAACAGAAAGGGTGCAAGGTTTTTTTCTTAGAGTACCCTAAGGTTTCTGCCTAGTATTCAAAAAGTGAGAAAGTGAGCTACGAGTGTCGTGAGTCCACCAAACTTTAGAGAAAGCTTCATCAACTTCTCAAGCACCTTTGCTGATGATTCAGAGCATTCAAGGAGTCAGCAGACATCGATCGAAGGAGTTCGATCAACATCAGCCGTCGAAAAGGTTCTACAACGAACTAGCATTCGTGAGGAGCCGATCAGACTGGGAGCTTCATGTGGATGATCCATGGAGGTCAGACATACTGTGTGACTGTATTGTAATGATCAGACCTTCCCGACGATGATCAGACTGCAGCGATCGACTACCTGCACGAAGGTAATATGTTCTGAACACATAACAGTAAAACGTTTATTGTAAAAGTTTAAATTTCAAATTTAAATACATGCTATATATATCATATTTAGATCTTTATGTAAGGTTAATATATGTTAATTAATTAGATTAATTAATAATTTTTACTGTAAAATTATAATTTTGAAAAATTTTAAAATTACCATTTTATCCCTGCACTGAAATTCCTACAGATGGTATCAGAGCTAGCTTCTAAAATATGATATACATTTGCATGTGTAGATTAAGTAGTAATCTAAAAGTTTAAATTTAAAATTTGAATTTAAAATTTAAAATTCAAAATTCAAAAATTTAAAATTCAAAATTCAAAATTTATTTTAAATTTCAAATTTAAAATTCAAAATTTAAAATTCAAAATTTAAAATTCAAAAATTTAAAATTTGAAATTTATTTAAAATTTAAAATTCAAAATTTGAAATTTAAAATTTGAAATTTGAAATTTAAATTTTAAAATTGGTATATTTAGATATACTTGATCCAAGTAGCAAGTAGTCTAATTTGGTTGGTTGCTATGGTCGTCCGATCATAGAAGAAAAGTAAGATTTAAAAGCCCTCTCCTCCCATTCGATGGGGTTCTCCTATGGTGGTAGGGGTGCCGATGCGATTATATCCCATGCAGACGAAGCAGCGAAAGGACTTAATTGTAAAGATTCAATTATAAAATTTATCATGAATGTGTTAGATTAGATCTAAAAGAATATTCATAATTTATTTTGATTGAGTTATTTTCTGTTATGTAATTAGCAATAGGATTGCTGTTTATGAAATGTGCTGATCCGTTTGTGAAATGAGTCAACATATTTGGTGAATAGAAAATAAAACTTTTCAAATTTAAAAATTATTTTTGAAATATCAAACCTGACCCATCAGTCTAAATACTTAATTAAAAGAATTAAGTGTTGTCTAGTTGGTCTAGAATTGTGAATTAAGACCTAAGACAATTGCATAAACTTGTGGGTCAATGGGTTAGATAGATTAGGTCCATAATTGGGTTAGACCTAAGGTTAGCTTAAAGAAATAGACTAAATTAGAGTAATTGGTCAAATCTAATCAAAAGTTGAATTAGATTAGGTCAAGGACACTCTAGACTCAACTTCAATAGTTGTAGTTGAATGGGTCCATGTCTTTAACTAGACCAAGATGGACTTAATTCATGGCTACGTGGTGGAACCCTATTTACTAAGTTGATCAAATTAAAACTAATGAACCAGTTGGTGTCTAAGGTAAGTTCGACAGTCTGACCAGTGATTTTTAACTGGGAGCTACTCGCATTGATTCGATCTCTGACGAGTTAATGGCATATCCCTTCCACTGATCTCACTTACCTGGCCAATCTGGTGAGTTAGATTTTGATTAGATCACTTGGTGATTAGGGCTCACCCATGTCATTAAGTAAATCAGTGTGACTGATTTAGGTACTCCTAATGCCGGCTTTAATTAAATCCTTTTTTAATCTGACTTGGTGAAGTCAGTGGGAGGATTGAAATTGGCTGGTTAATTTCTTCTCTTCTATCCTTTGGTAAAATCCTCAAAAATTATTAGATCCCTAAAAATGATTAAGTTATAGTGATAACTAGGTCATAGCCTCCCATTAAGTGAGTGATAATGAATCCATTAGTTTAATAATCACTGGATGCCCAAAGGCCTGGTGCTTATTGACTAATGGAATTATCATTCATAATATGATCATTTGGTTGAGTCTTTCTGATGGTGGTCAGATTGGCCGGTCAAAGTCGGACCTGATCATTTATTGGTCAGATTCATCAAATCAAATCATGTTAATGGTTGGACCTAACCAGATCTTTTCAGTGGAGGCCGAAGCCTACTGATTAGGTTCTGGGGTAAAATTAATTACTAGAAGTTGTTTAGAGAAACAATTGATTATGAACCTACCCATAGATGCACATGGGTTGACCAACTAAAGTTGGGCTCGTGTGTGGTCTGTGTGGTTTCTAGTACCCATTAAGGAATTAAAGTAATTCCTCGAATTGAAGGTTGAGGCTACCATTTCGTAAAAATACTGGAAGAAACTTTAGACTAAAGTCTAAGTCTTTAGTATTAATAATTTATGTACTAATAAAGATTTGGTTTTTCTTTATGCAGCTATGGCCACTACCCTATCGCTTCGATCATTATTAGATAATGACAAGCTCATGAGATCTAATTTCGATAGCTGGTATCAAAAATTGAAAATCATCCTTGAGCATGAGTGGATCCTTTATGTAGTAACGGATCCGACACCTGAGGAGTTAGCCCCGAATGCTAGAGGGATGGTCCGAGACACTTACCAGAAGTGGCTCAATGATCGTACCACCATTCGGTGCATAATGCTGGCGGCAATGAATGATGAGTTCAGCTGTAGTTTCGAGAATACCCAACCGCAGAAGATGCTTCAAATGTTGAACGACTCCTTTGGCACGCCTGACGATGTTGAAAGGCATGAAACTAGTTGTGCTATTTTCAATGCTCGGATGAGGGATGGGGTCTCAGTCACTGATCATGTACTGTACATGATCGAAATGATTGAGCATCTAAGTAAACTGGGCTTTCCCTTGCACGAGCAGCTCAGTAAGGATGCGATCTTTAATTTTTTGCCCAAGTCCTTCCTCCCCTTCCTTACTCATTTTTGGATGACAAAGCCTGCAGTGAACTACCACGGCTTGTTGGGGTTGCTACAGAACTTTGAGAAGGACCACCAGCTCCATAAGGAGTCGATGAATATTGTGGGAGGATCTTCTTCTGGTTGTCGACCCTTTAAGAAAGAGAAGAAGAACAAGAAGAAGAAGAATAAGAAGGTGCAGCCGCATGCTGGGACGTATGCACAGGGTCAGACCAAGAAGTGCAAGCCCGACCAGAGCCAGGCGGAGTGCTTCTTTTGCAAGAAGCAGGGGCACTGGAAAAGAAACTGTCCTCTATACATTGCCTCCCTGGACCCGAACAGGCCGAAGAAGAAGCAAGGTAATTATACGATAACACCTTGCAACTTTTTCATTTGTGATACTACTGCCTGGGTATTGGATATCGGAAGCCCTTATCATATCTGTAATTCGATACAGGGTCTGCAGGTCAATAGGAGATTTGATGAAGGCGAGAGGTTCCTGAATGTTGGAGATGGAAGTAAAGTTCTAGTTCTAGCTTTAGAAATCATGAACCTTGTGTTGGAAAATGTGTCCCAAAAAGCCAATCGTCAAGCTGTTGATGGTTGAGCAACCAAGTATTGTAATTGATTTGTTAATAAATAAAATATATTTGGCATCTTCATCATAAGCTTTCATCTTCTAATAAACTCCGTTGTTATGATGAAGTCCTTAGGACTATTTAAGTTCGATAAAGAGAGGATTTATCGATTAGTCCTTAAAACTGTTCACGACCAAATGATAAGCTGTTAATAAGGATGACAGCTTCTATCGAGCATAAGTCACTGTAGGCCATATGGGTTGGTTGTCCTCTTAACCAAGGAGTGTGGAGACACTGGTATGGCATACAGATGAGATGTAAGGATACATCATCATTAAACGTGACCAACTCTAGAGTATTCTACTGTCGAGAATGTCTCTGATGGGATATAGGTATAAGTGTCCCTTAGACTTGAGATCGCCTCAGTGACTTGCAAGCAACTCACTGTGCTTTGGTACTGGACTAACTAAATTTTTAATTCAGGGATGGAAGGCTTCTGGGCACAGTCAAGTACTTGCGAAGTCAGAGTGTGATCGAGATGAGATTGACCACTCCAAGAGTTGAAGAAGAATGAGTCGCTGTATTTCAATTTAGCAAAATCTTGGCCAGGGTAATCCATCAGATGGATTTGATATTTTGAAATACAATATGGACAACCTGATCAGAGTTGACAGTTAAACTCTGGAGTGTCCTATGATCATTTTGGTCAGGAGAATGAATTATATGAAAACTATATCCGCATGGGTTCTAAGGATGTTGTTCTACACATTCAACCTATCCGATCATCGGGTACCATTGCTAGATGGTCACTTCGATTGGTACAAAAATTTATTTTTGTACTATCAGCTTAGGTTCGGACCTATGAGGTCACACACATTAGAGTTCATGATCCGATCGGATGGTTGATCAACGATTAAGAATCGTTCTAGGGTTAAATGATCAATACGATTGACATTTAACCCAGTGCAAGTATTGCAGGAGGATCGATTAGCAATTCGATTGCTAATTGGCTTAATTTGATTAAGCCAATGGGCTGAGATTAAGTTTAATTAAATATAATTTAATTAGATTTAGTTTGAGCTTGATTGGATCAAGTCCAATTGGTTTATTGGATAAGCCAAGTGCAAGAAAAAACTAGTCCTAGTTCAACTAGGACTTGGGTCAATCTAATTTCTAATTTGATTAGAAAATTAAATCAGATTTAAATCTAATTTAATCTGATTAAATTAGGTTTTTAATTGGATTAAGACCTATTTTAATTGGGTTGATCTAATTTTGGTTTGATTTGGTTTGAGAAACTAAATTAAAACAAGTCATAAGATAGAATCCTAGTAAGACTAGGATTCCACCTTGCGCCACATAAGCCTTCCCTACGCCCTCTCTCTTATTCAATGCCAATCTCTACTTATTTTGTGTGACAAAAGCCCTCTCCTAGGTCTCTCCCACGTTCACAAAAGGTTTCCTCTCTTCTTTCTTACATGGAAGGTGGTTTGGATCAAATCAAAAAGGAATAAGTTTGGATTTCGAATTCTATGAGATAGAGTTTTAGAAATCCAAAACTCTTTCAATTTTGCACCGAATTTATCCAAATTTTTTTTAGAATTTTTGTGATTTTCAGGGTACATATTGTGCACCCTTTTCTAGTGATCCATGTATGAAAATATGGAGGAGGTGCTCAAGAGTTGGGCGCCCCTTAACTTGCCATGTTTGGATAAGCCTTGACTAGGTATTTGATCTAGATAAGGACTCTATCATATCTCTCTGTATAAAATGAGTTTCTTTATGAAATTTTAGGATAAGATAGATATTTGAGAGACCTTTAAGCTATCCAAAAATTAGAGAGAAATACTTTTGGTTCATGGAGATATAAAAGATGCAAGTTAGGGTATCTAGAGAGAAAAACGTGAAGAAGAAGAGGGTCTTCTTCTAGGATTTTTTGTTTTCATATCTTTCCTCCCTCCATCTTGAGTTTTCTGAGAGCGTCTCAGATCTAAAACTCTTCCTTTTACTTTCCATCTTTGGAAGAGTCCAAATCAAAAAGAAGGAGGCACCTAATCAACCATCAAAGAAGGATCAGAGTAGTACTAGCATACTGTGCTGATTTCCTGAAGCAGGACTTTTGATCGAGATTCATGGGCTCGTGTGGATGACTCCTAGAGGTCAGATGCATGTGCGGCTTGCAACATCATCCTTAAGCCCGGATCAGTGAGGTTAGAGCATCTAACTTGCAAGGTAATAGATCTGATCTATTGTTTAATACATACATTAGATGTGGTATAGAAACATGTTGATATGATCAACATGTAGTTCATGCTATATTTATATATTTTAATTTTTGATTTAATGCTATGTAATAATCATATAATAAGATCTTAGATCTAAAAATTCTCTGATTTTAGAAAATAAATTTTGATTTATTTTAGTCTTCCACTGTATGATCTTGAAAAAGTTTCAAGATCTAACCCTAAAACCCTAGATCTGGTTCCTACAATTGGTATCAGAGCGAGGTTCTTTATTACATGATTATTTATACATGATTAGATTATTTTTTAGATTAGATCTAATTTATAATCTGATTATTAAATCTAAAATTAAAATTTTAGATCAATCACAAACTGTAAGGTTGTCTTGCTGTAAGGTTTACCCCTTACAGTGCAAAGGTTGTCCTAGTTTGTGTAGATCTATCTTTAATCATAAATTTATTAGATATGATCTAGATTAAATTTATAATTTATTAGATTTAAAAGATATTTAAATCTAAAATAAAATCTCTTTGTTAATAATTTTTGTGCAAAGAAATTATTTAAAGTTGAAATTATTTCAATTACATGAACCTGTTTAGATTAGATCTAAAGTAGTTTCATGTTTATTTCACTTGTATCTTGATTATGAATCAAACATGCAATATGGTTGGTAGAATCATATTGTAAAATTATTTTACAAATATAAAAATTATTTTTTGAAAAGTCGAACCCAACCCTCAACCCAAAACTTAATTAAGAATTAAGAAGTTGTTTGATTAGGTTCTAGGATTGTGAATTGAAGAACCTAAGACACAAATCATAACACATTGGGTTAATGGGTTAGTGAAAATTAGGTCCATTAATTGGGTTAGACCTATGGTTAGATTAAAGATGGACTTAATTAGAGAATTGACTAAATCTAATCAATTGTTATCTTAGATTAGGTCAAGGATTCTCTAGATCAATTACAATAGTTGTAGTTGGTCAAGTCCATATCTTTAATGAGAACCAAATGGACTTGATTCTTGGCTAAGCGGTCTAGCACGAACTGTTAGGTTGATCTAATCGAAACTAATTAAACCAGTTGGTGTCTAAGATAAACCAGACCGATGGTTTTTAATTGGGAGCCCGCTTACCTGGCCATTTCTGATGGTGTCTAAGGCAAGCTTTGGCAGACCCTCCCACTGATCGAACTTACCTGGCCTCTTGGTGAAATTATGTTTTGATCGGATCACTTGACTATTCGAGCTGACCCATGTCAGCTAGGTAAATCAGTGTGACTGATTTAGGTGCTCCTAGACCAGCCCTTTTAATGGTCTCCCTTAAGCTGACTTGGTGAAGCCAGTGGGAGGATCATGATAAGCTGGTTCATCTGACCTCATCCTCTAAATTATTTAAATCCTCTAAAATTATTAGGTCCTTAAAATGATAAAGTTATGAAGATAACTGAGTCATAGCCTCCCATTAAGGTGTTTGATAATGAGTCCATTAACTCAATAATCATTGCAGACCCAAAGGCCTGGTGCTTGTTGACTAATGGAATTATCACTCATCATATGATGACTTGGAAGTGTCTCTCTAATGGTGGTTAGGTGAGCCAACCAAAGTTGGACTTAATCATTCGTTGGTTAGATACACCAAGTATGATCATGTTAATGGTTGGACCTAACCGGATCCTTACAGTGGAGGCCAAAGCCTACTGATTAGGTTTCTGGGGCAAAATTAAAATTACTAAAAATTATTTAAAGAAACAATTGATTATGAACCTACCCTTAGATGTACATGGGTTGGCCAACCAAAGTTGGGTTTGTGTGCAGTCTAAGTGGATTCTAGTACCCACTAAGGAATTAGGGTAATTTCTTGAATTGGAGATAGAGGCTACCAATTCGAATAAAATAGTGGGAGAAACTTTTTGATTAAAGTCCAAATCTTTAGGTTTAATGAATCAATTACTAATTAGGTTATGGTTCTCCTTTGTGCAAATATGGCCACTTCCCTATCGCTCCGATCATTGTTGGACAATGATAAGTTGGTGGGACCCAACTTCGATAGCTAGTACCGAAAGTTGAAGATAGTCCTGGAGCATGAACGGATCCTATATGTGATAATGGATCCTGCACCTGAGGAGCCAGCTGTCAATGCACATGGAACAGTCAGAGACACTTACCAGAAGTGGCTCAGTGACCGGACCACGATGCACTGTATCATGCTGGCTGCTATGAGCGACGAGTTCAGTCGTAGATTCGAGACGGCTCAGCCAAAGGACATGCTTCAAGTGTTGGAGGATGCCTTTGGCACACCTGATGACGTGGAGAGGCACAAGACTAGTTGTGCCATCTTCAACGCCAAAATGCGGGATGGTGCTTCTGTCACTGATCATGTATTGTACATGATCGAGCTGATGGAACAATTGAGCAAGCTTGGCTTTCTCTTGCATGAACAGCTTGGGAAAGATGCAATACTGAACTCACTGCCCAAGTCTTATCTCCCATTCCTCACTCATTATAGAATGACAAAGCCTGAAGTAAACTACCACGGATTACTGGGGTTGCTTTAGAACTTTGAGAAAGATCACCAACTCCATAAGGAGTCAGTGAACTCAGTGGGAGGTTCGTCTTCTGGTTCTCGACCCTTTGAGAAAGGGAAGAAGAACAAGAAGAAGAAAGTGAAGAAGGTGCAAGTTCAGGCTGGGACATCAGTGCAGAGTCAGACCAAAAAGATCAAACCCGATAAGAGTCTATTCTACTGGCAAGCACCCTAGATTAGATAGTGTGTTAGATATCTACTTATGGCATTAGAGGCTAGGTCATATAAACAAGAACAGAATAAACAGGTTGACTCAAGAGGAAATCCTCGAAGTCAGTGATTGTGAATCACTTCCAACCTATGAGTCCTGTCTTCTTGGTAAAATGACCAAGTCACCTTTTACTGGAAAAGGTGAGAGAGCTACTAAGCTCTTGGGCCTAGTACATACTGATGTATGCGAGCCCATGAGCACAGGTGCTAGAGGTGGAAATTTCTACTTCATAACTTTCACAGATGACCTATCCCAATATGGATATGTCTATCTGATGAAACATAAGTCGGATTCATTTGAAATGTTCAAACGATTCTGAAGTGAAGTAGAAAAATAAACTGGGAAGAGTATTAAAACTCTTCGATCTGATCGAGGAGGAGAATACCTTTCTAGTGAATTTCTCACATATCTAGGAGAGAATGGGATTCTCTCCCAATGGACTCCTCCAGGAACACCACAGCATAATGGTGTGTCTGAAAGGAGGAATCAGACTTTGTTAGACATGGTCCGATCCATGATGGGTTTTGCTAGCTGGCCGATATCTTTCTGGGGATATGCACTCGAATCGGCCAGTTATCTGTTAAATAGGGTTCCAAGTAAGTCTGTAATTAAGACTCCATATAAGATATGGACGGGACGTAAGCCAGCACTTTCATACCTTAGGGTCTGGGGGTGCCCGGCCTATGTCAAACGATTAGTCACAGACAAACTTAGACCTAGGTCTGACAAATGCTCATTCATAGGGTACCCCAAAGAGATAAAAGGATATTTTTTCTACCATGCTGATGAACAAAAGGTGTTCGTCAGCCTTAAGGCAATCTTTTTAGAAAAAGAGTTCCTTGGTGAAGGAACCGTTGCCTCTAAGGTTGAACTTGATGAAGTTCAACAGGTAGAAGGACCGACACCAATAGCTGAACCTGAGTCAGATATGATTAGATCAGATGCGGAGCCTAATATACCTGCACCATTAAGACGATCCGGTAGAGTACCACGTCAGCTGGACAGATACTATGGTTTCTTGGTTCGGGATGGTGATCCCATCGAACTTGATGAGAATAATGAAGATCCGATCACCTATATGGATGCAATGCAGAGATCTGATTCCGAGAAATGGCTTGAAGCCATGAAATCCGAAATGGAGCCCATGAAGGTCAATGATGTATGGACATTGGTTGACCCACCTGAAGGGGTTAAACCCATTGGGTGTAAATGGGTCTTCAAAAGGAAAAGGGGCGCAGACGGAAAGGTGGAGACCTATAAAGCCCATCTGGTCACCAAGGGGTATCATCAACGTTATAGTATTAACTATGACGAGACGTTTTCTCCGATGGTAATGCTCAAATCCATTCGGATAATGTTTGCAATAGCTGCCCATCTGGATTATGAGATCTGGCAGATGGATGTAAAGATAGCTTTCCTGAATGGAGAGCTGACCGAAGAGGTGTATATGATACAACCTGAGAGGTTTACATCCACAGATGAGTCCAAGGTGTGCAAGCTTCAGAGATCCATTTATGGACTGAAGCAAGCTTCTCGGAGTTGGAACATGCATTTTGATAAGGTGATCAAAACGTATGGCTTTATTAAGAATGGAAAAGAGCCCTGCATCTATAAATGGGCAAATGGTCCAGTTGTGGTATTCCTTATCTTGTACGTGGATGATATTCTCTTAATCGGGAATGACATCCCCGTACTACAGGGAATAAAAATTTGGTTGTCATCACAGTTCTCCATGAAGGACTTGGGTGAAGTATCCTACATCCTAGGGATGAAGATCTATAGGGATAGATCTAAAAGGATGCTTGGATTATCCCAGTCCATGTACATAGACACTGTGCTGAAGAGGTTCAGCATGAAGAATTTCAAGAAGGGCTATCTACCGATAGGCCATAAAATTTCTCTCTCTAAGAAGGATTGTCCGACAACTCCTGAAGAGAGAGAGCGTATGAGTAGAGTCCCATATGCTTCAGTCGTGGGATCTATCATGTACGCCATGACATGTACAAGACCAGATGTGGCATACTCAGTAGAAGTAGTGAGTAGATACCAATCTGATCCTGGAGAAAATCACTGGAAAGTGGTTAAAGCCATCCTTAAGTATTTGAGAAATACTAAGGACCAATGGTTGGTTTATGGCGAGTCAGATCTGAAACTTGTGGAGTTCACAGACTCCAGCTTCCAATCTGACCATGATGACAGCAGGAGCGTGTCGGGTTATATCTTTACTCTGAATGGTGGAGCCATCTACTGGAAGAGTTCCAAGCAGCATACTGTGGCAGACTCTATTTGTGAAGTGGAGTACATCGCAGCATTGGATGCCGCAAAGGAAGCTGTGTGGCTGAGAAAATTCATCAATGAGCTCGGAGTAGCACCCTCCCTCGATGGTCCGATCTTGCTCTACTGCGACAGCACTGGTGCCATAGCTCAGGCAAAGGAACCCAAAGCACATCAGTGGACGAAGCACATCTTGCGCCGCTTCCACCTGATCCGGGAGATCGTGGATCGAGGTGATGTCGACCTTCAGAAGATCGACGGAAAGGAGAACCTAGCCGACCCCTTCACTAAAGCCCTGACGATAAAGGAGTTCGACAACCACAAGTCGAAGATGGGTATTAGATACTGTGCCGAGTGGCTTTAGGACAAGTGGAAGTTGTTGGGAAATGTGTCCCAAAAAGCCAATCGTCAAGCTGTTGACGGTTGAGCAACCAAGTATTGTAATTGATTTGTTAATAAATAAAATACATTTGATATCTTCATCATAAACTTTCATCTTCTAATGAACTCCATTGTTATGATGAAGTCCGTAGGACTATTTAAGTTCGATAAAGAGAGGATTTATCGATTAGTCCTTAAAACTGTTCATGACCAAATGATAAGCTGTTAATAAGGACGACAGCTTCTATCGAGCATAAGTCGCTGTAGGCCATATGGGTTGGTTGTCCTCTTAACCAAGGAGTGTGGAGACACTGGTATGGCATACAGATGAGATGTAAGGGTACATCATCATTGAACGTGACCAACTCCAGAGTATTCTGCTGTCGAGAATATCTCTGATGGGATATAGGTATGTGTCCCTTAGACTTGAGATCGCCTCAGTGACTTGCAAGCAACTCACTGTGCTTTGGTACTGGACTAACTGAATTTCTAATTCAGGGACAGAAGGCTTTTGGGCACAGTCAAGTACTTGCGAAGTCAGAGTGTGATCGAGATGGGATTGACCACTCCAAGAGTTGGAGAAGAATGAGTCGCTGTATTTCAATTTAGCAAAATCTTGGCCAGGGTAATCCATCAGATGGATTTGATATTTTGAAATACAATATGGACAACCTGATCAGAGTTGACAGTTGAACTCTGGGGTGTCCTATGATCATTTTGGTCAAGGGGATGAATTATATGAAAACTATATCCGCATGGGTTCTAAGGATGTTGTTCTATACATTCGACCTATCCGATCGTCGGGTACCATTGCTAGATGGTCACTTTGATTGGTACAGAAATTTATTCCTATGCTACCGGCTTAGGTTTGGACCTATGAGGTTACACACATTAGAGTTCATGGTCCGATCGCATGGTTGATCAACAATTAAGAATCGTTCTAGGGTTAAATGATCAATATGATTGACATTTAACCCAGTGCAAGTATTGCAGGAGGATCGATTAGCAATTCGATTGCTAATTGGCTTAATTTGATTAAGCCAATGGGCTGAGATTAAGTCTAATTAAATATAATTTAATTAGATTTAGTTTGATCTTGATTGGATCAAGTCCAATTGGTTTATTGGATAAGCCAAGTGCAAAGAAAAACTAGTCCTAGTTCAACTAGGACTTGGGTCAATCTAATTTCTAATTTGATTAAAAAATTAAATCAAATTTAAATCTAATTTAATCTGATTAAATTAGGTTTTTAATTGGGTTAAGACCTATTTTAATTGGATTGATCTAATTTTGGTTTGATTTGATTTGAGAAACCAAATTAAAACAAGTCATAAGATAGAATCCTAGTAAGACTAGGATTCCACCTTGCGCCACATAAGCCTTCCCCACGCCCTCTCTCTTATTCAACGCCAATCTCCACTTATTTTGTATGACAAAAGCCCTCTCCCAGGTCTCTCCCATGTTCACAAAAGGTTTTCTCTCTTCTTTCTTACATGGAAGGTGGTTTGGATCAAATCAAAAAGGAATAAGTTTGGATTTTGAATTCTATGAGATAGAGTTTTAGAAATCCAAAACTCTTTCAATTTTGCATCGAATTTATCCAAATTTTTTTTAAAATTTTCATGGCTTTTAGGGTACATATTGTGCACCCTTTTCTGGTAATCCATGCACAAAAATATGGAGGAGGTGCTCAAGAGTTGGGCGCCCCTTAACTTGCCATGTTTGGATAAGCCTTGACTAGGTATTTGACCTAGACAAGGACTCTATCATATCTCTCTATATAAAATGAGTTTCTTTGTGAAATTTTAGGATAAGATAGAGATTTGAGATACCTTTGAGCTATCCAAAAATTAGAGAGAAAGACCTTTGGGTCATGGAGATATAAAAGATGCAAGTTAGGGTGTCTAGAGAGAAAAACGTGAAGAAGAAGAGGGTCTTCTTCTAGGATTTTTTATTTTCATATCTTTTCTCCCTCCATCTTGAGTTTCCTGAGAGTGTCTCAGATCTGAAACTCCTCTTTTTACTTTTTATCTTTGGAAGAGTCCAAATCAAAAAGAAGGAGGCACCTGATCAACCATCAAAGAAGGATCAGCGCAGTACTAGCATACTGTGCTGATTTCCTGAAGCAGGACTTCTGATCGAGATTCGTGGGCTCGTGTGGACGACTCCTAGAGGTCGGACGTATGTGTGGCTTACAACATTATCCTTAAGCCCAAATCAGTGAGGTTAGAGCATCTAACTTGCAAGGTAATAGATCTGATCTATTGTTTAATACATACATTAGATGTGGTATAGAAACATGTTGATATGATCAACATGTAGTTCATGCTATATTTATATATTTTAATTTCTAATTTAATGCTATGTAATAATCATGTAATAGGATCTTAGATCTAGAGATTCTCTAGTTTTAAAAAATAAATTTTGATTTATTTTAGTCTTCCGCTGTATGATCTTGAAAAAATTTCAAGATCTAACCCTGAAACCCTAGATCTGGTTCCTACACCTTGTAATCAACTCTCATAATGTAATTCTGAGTGAATATCACTATTGTCCAAGTTTTTTATTAAATATTATTTCTGTAGGCCTTTTGGCCATGTACAGTTATGAATTTTTAATAAAAGAAAATGTTTGCAATATCATTTTGAATGGTGTTACAATGTTTGTTGGATAACTAAATAATAAAATTTACTTACTATCACATCTTGTTAATGTGGTTCAAACCTTCGGTAAACATTCTAGAATGGATAATATGTCAGAAGTCTACCTTTGGCACTGTAGGCTTGGTCACATCAATAAGAACAGGATAAACACGTTGGCTTAAGAAGGAATTCTTGAAGTTGGTGATTGTGAATCACTTCCAACCTGTGAGTCCTGTCTTCTTGGGAAGATGACCAAGTCATCTTTTACTGAAAAAGGTGAGCGAGCCAGTGAACTCTTGGGTCTGGTACATTCTGATGTATGTGGACCCATGAGCTTAAGTGCAAGAGGTGGATATTTCTACTTCATAACCTTCACAGATGACCTATCGAGGTATGGGTATGTCTACCTAATGAAGTATAAGTCAGAGTCGTTTGAAATGTTCAAACTATTCTGAAATAAGGTAGAAAAATAAACTGAGAAGTGTATTAAAACTCTTCGATCTGATCGAGGAGGTGAATACCTTTTCAATGAGTTTTTGACATATCTTGGAGAGAATGGGATTCTCTCTCAGTGGACTCCTCCTGGAATACCACAGCATAATGGTGTGTCTGAAAGGAGGAATCGGACCTTGTTGGACATGGTTCGATCTATGATGGGGTTTGCTGGTCTGTCGATCTCCCTCTGGGGATATGCATTCGAATCGACTTGTTACCTTCTAAATAGGGTTCCGAGTAAGTCTGTAACCAAAATGCCATATGAGATATGGATAGGACGTAAGCCAGTACTCTCGCACCTTAGGGTTTGGGGGTGTCTGGCTTATGTTAAATGTTTAATTACGGACAAGATTGGACCTAGGTCTGACAAGTGTTATTTCGTAGGGTACCCAAAAAAGACCAAAGGGTATTATTTCTACCTAGCTGATGAGCAAAAGGTGTTTGTCAGCCTTAAGGCAATCTTTTTGGAAAATAAATTCCTTGGTGAAGGGACTGTTGCCTCTAAGGTCGAACTTGAGGAAGTTTGACAGGTGAAAAAACCGACACAAGTTGCTGAACCTGAACCGGATTTAGTTAGATCAGATCCGGAGCCCATTGTTCCTGCACCCTTAAGGTGGTCTGGTAGAGTACCACATCAACCGGACAGATACTATGGTTTCTTGGTTCGGGACGACGATCCTATCGAACTTGATGAAAATGATGAGGATCCAATCACCTACATGGATGCAATGCAGAGACCTGACTCTGAAAAATAGCTAGAGACCATGAAATCCAAAATGGAGTCCATGAAGGTCAAGATGTGTGGACATTGGTTGACCCACCTGAAGGAGTAAAATCAATAGGGTGTAAGTGGATCTTCAAGAGGAAGAGAGGCGCAGAAAGAAAGGTGGAGACCTATAAAGCCCGTCTGGTTGCCAAGGGATATTGTCAACGTTATGGTATAGACTATGACGAGATATTTTCTCCTATGGTAATGCTCAAATCCATTCGGATTATGCTTGCGATAGCTTCCCATCTGGAATCTGGCAGATGGATGTTAAGACAGCTTTCATAAATGGAGAGCTGGACGAAGAGGTGTATATGATACAATCTGAAGGGTTCACATCCACAGATGAGTCTAAGGTGTGCAGGCTACAGAGGTCCATTTATGGACTTAAGCATGCATCCCGGAGTTGGAACATACATTTTGATAGGATGATCAAGACGTATGACTTCATTAAGAATGGAGAAGAGCCCTGCATTTATAAGTGGGCTAATGGTCCAGTAGTGGTATTTCTTGTATTGTATGTGGATGACATTCTCTTAATCGGAAATGATGTCCCTGCATTACAGGGAATAAAGATTTGGCTGTCGTCACAGTTCTCCATGAAGGATCTGGGAGAAGCTTCCTACATCCTAAGGATGAGGATCTATAGGGATAGATCTAAAAGGTTGCTTGGCTTATCCCAATCCATGTACATTGATACTATGCTGAAGAGGTTCAGCATGGAGAATTCCAAGAAAAGCTATCTATCGATAGGCCATGGAATTTCTCTCTCGAAGAGGATTTGTCCGACAACACCTCAAGAGAGAGAGCGTATGGGTAGAATTTCATATGCTTCGGCAATAGGATCTATCATGTACGCCATGATATGTACATGACCAGATGTGGCATACTCATTAGGGGTAGTGAGTAGATACCAATCTGATCCAGGGGAGAATCACTGGAAGGTTGCTAAAACCGTCCTGAAGTATTTAAGAAATACTAAGGACTAGTGACTTGTTTATGGTGAATCAGACTTGAGACTTATGGGGTTTACAGACTTCAGTTTTTAGTCTGATCACGATGACAGCAAGAGTGTGTCGGGATTTATTTTTACCTTTAATGATGAGGCTGTCTGCTGGAAGAGTTCCAAACAGCACACTGTGGCTGATTCAGTTAGCGAGGCATAGTATGTCGCTGTATCAGATGCTGCCAAAGAAGCGGTGTGGCTGAGAAAATTTCTCATCGAGCTTGGAGTAGCACCCTCCCTTGTTGGTCCAGTTCTGCTCTACTGTAACAGCTCTGGAGCCATTGCTCAGGTGAAGGAACCGAAGGCACACCAGCGGATGAAGCATATTCTGCGCCGCTACCATCTTATCCAGGAAATCATGGATAGAGGTGATGTCGACCTTCAGAAGATCGATGGGAAGGAGAATCTGGTCGACCCATTCACTAAAGCCATTGCAGTGAAGGAGTTCAACGACTTCAAGTCGAAGATGGGTATTAGATACTGCACCGATTGGCTTTAGGCCAAGTGGAAGATTGTTGAGAATAGTATCCCAAAGCCAATCGTCAGCCTGTTGACGGTTGTACTCTTTCTTGTATTAGTATATGAATTATAAATAAATAAAAATTATTTTGGTATTTTTCATCACAAATTATTTCATCTTCTAATGAACTCCTGTGTTGTGGTGAAGTCCTTAGGACTATTTAGACTCGACAAAGGAGGATTTATCGTTTAGTCCTTAAACCTGTTCGCGACCAAATGATACATTGTTACCAAGGACAACAATATTTATCAAGTATAGGTCGTTGTTTGCCATATGGGTTGGTTATCCTCTTAACCAAAGAGTGTGGAGACACTGGTATGGCATACAGGTGAGATGTAAGGGTACATCTGCACTGAACATGACCGACTTTGGAGCTTTTTCTGCTGTCAAGATTTGCTCCGATGGGATATGGGATAACTGTCCCTCCGACCTGAGACCGCCATGGTGACTTGCAAGCAACTCACTGCACTTAGGCACTGGACTACCTGAATTTTTAATTCAGTGATGGAAGGCTGCTGGGTGTAGTCAAGTACTTGACTTGTCGGTGCGTGTGTCAAGATGGGATTGACCACTCCAGTTCAGGAGTTGTGTATAGTCGTATTTCAATTTAGAAAAACCTTGACCAGGGTAGTCCTAGTGAGGAGTCACAGGACTATTTGAGTTGAGCATGATTCGGATGATCTAGTCAGGATTGATAGTTTAACCCTAAGTCATCCTATACACAGGGGTCAAAAGGGATGAATTATATAGAAACCATATTCGCGTAGGTTCTGAATGTTGCGATTGTGACTATTCGACCTATCCGAATGTCGGATACCATTGCTAGATGGTCACTTCGATTAGTACAGAAATTGATTCCTGTGCTACCAGCTTAGGTTCGAACCTACGGGGTCACACACATTAGAGGTTCCTATCTGATCTGATGGTTGGTGAAGAGTCCCACTGGACTGAAACTCTTCGACCAAGAGTCCTAATGCTTGGGGACTCTGAGTCCTATGTGTCTGGAACTCGTGATCAAGAATCAAAATTCTTTGATCAAGAGTTCCACACATTTTGTGTACCGGGGTCAAGAGTCCCACTGGTTTGAGACTCTTCGATCAAGGTTTCATATCGATGGACTTTGATGCTCGATTGCCCATTGGATTTGGACTCAGTATTTATGAGAGATTTAATTAGTGATTTGATCACTAATTAACTCAATTTGATTGAGTAATTATTTTTGGATCAAGTCCAATTGAATTGGATTCAGTTGGGTTTGACCCGATTAGGTTAAGAGTTGACTTAATTGCCGAGGTGGTTTGGTCCCTGATTTGATCAGGAGTTGGGCTTAGTCAATTCCTGATTTGATTAGAATTTTATTGAGCCTAATTAAGCCTAATTGTGTTGGGTTTAACTTAGTCTAATTGTGCCTAACCTATTTTAATAAGGTTGGTTCAATTAGGTTGATTTAATATTTGAAACCACCTTGACTTATCTCCCTACGCCACCTCACCTCACCTGCGCCTATTTGAATTCATGAAAAACAAGTTCTTGTGAATATTTCCCATGTAGTAGCCTTCCCACACCCCTCTCTTATGCACCATTTGGATGGATAAAGATTGGTTGGTTGGCCATTCAAATTCAAATGATGTTTGAATTTGAATGGGCAAGTAACCCATGGGCCACCTTATCTATTTGTGCGCCCCTTGCTCTACACGAAAAAATGTTTTCCGTGTAGACTCTCCATGCACAAAGAACCCATGCCTCCTTCTTCTCACACCAAGAGTGGATAAAGATTAGTTGGTTGGCATTTGAATTCAAATTCGATTTGAATTCAAGTGAGCAACCACCTACCTTTATCCTATCACATGGTGAAAATGCTGTAAAGATGCGGTCTTGCACCATTTTAAAAGGAAAGAGAAGGTGGGGTGTGCAGATATCTGATCTGAGAGAGAAGGGTGGCATGAGAAAGGCCCTGTGCATGAGAAAAGAAAAGAAAAGAAGAGAAAAGAAAAGAAACAGAAAGGGCGCAAGGTTTTTTTCTTAGAGTACCCTAGGGTTTCTGCCTAGGGTTCGGGAAGTGAGAAGGTGAGCTACGAGTGTCATGAGTCCACCAAACTTTAGGGAGAGCTTCATCAACCTCTCAAGCATCTTTGCTGATGATCCAGAGCATCTGAGGAGTCAGTAGATATCGATCGAAGGAGTTTGATCAGCATCAGCCATCGAAAGGGTTCTGCAACGAACTAGCATTCGTGAGGAGCCAATCAGACCGAGAGCTTCGTGTGGATGATCCACGGAGGCCAGACATACTGTGGCTGCATTACAACGATCAGACCTTTCCGACAATGATCAGACTGCAGCGATCAACTACCTGCACGAAGGTAATATGTTTTGAACACATAACAGTAAAATATTTACTGTAAAAGTTTAAATTTTAAATTTAAATATATGCTATATATATCATATTTAGATCCTTGTGTAAGATTAATATATATTAATTAATTAGATTAATTAATAATTTTTACTGTAAAATTATAATTTTGAAAAGTTTAAAATTATCCTTTTACCCCTGCACTGAAATTCCCATGGTGCTCTAAGGAAAGATATTTCAATCATATCTTCGAGTAGAATTTCTGATGACACTAGTACAAGGATCAAAAATTTATCTTAGAATAATGCCCAATATGCTTCCAGGTCATTTTCTTTTCAGCTTCTCAAATCAACATGTCAATCCAATCAAGACCTCACTACTATAACAAGAAGTTGTGGTAGTGATTATACAATAGTGGTTTTTAAAATCATTATTATAGAACTACGATAGCGGTTATCCATAACGGCTGCCGTAGGTTATGCCTACCGCAATGGTTATAATAACCACTACGGTATGTTGAAATTCGGAGTTTAGTGCATGCATATGTGTTTCAAAAATTTTATTTTCTAAACACCATAGTAAAATATAAGATTAAAATATTTTTAATCTAAATTATACATATATAAAAATATAAAATCACATGGATCTATTTCATATGCTGAAATTGATATGTGCTGAAATTCAGATTGTGATCAAATCACATACCTTTTTTACAATCTTTTTCTTCAAACCTAGATCTGGAAGAGAAGAGATTCTCTCTTAGCCATACAAGTATCCGACCTCTACAAGTATCTACTTGGGATTAGCCTGAATAGCCCTGTTTAATTTGAATTTTTTTCTCCAAAATTCAGCCTGCTGAATCTGAATGAAGCCTGAATCGCGATCAATACTTGATCTTTTTCTTTGATCTTCTTCTTCTTCTCTTCTCTAGATTTTCTTCTTGCTTTGTACTGCTCCTACACACCAGGAACCAGCAGCAAGAGGATGCCCCAACATCCCTTGGAGTGAAGAAGAGGGGATGCCCCAAATTGATGGACGTTTGGATGTCCAAAGAGGGAGAAGGAGAAGGGAGGAGAAGAGAGGGCATGGGGAGGTTTCTTAGGCATGTGGGGTTGCTGTTTTAGATGCTCTAGGGATCTTAGGGGAGGTCCCTTTAAATAGGCACAAGGATTGAATCCTATTCAATCCAATAATACAAGTCCTACTTGTATTGGACTTCTTATTAAATTAACTTATACAACTTACATTAGGAGACCCTTTAGATGCTAACTATTGGAGTTCTTGCACCCATAATTAGACACCATAAAACATACCCAAAAGATGTCCCATAGGAGATCTAAAGGATCTCTAATCAATGGATACGTCCAACTTGATCAAATCAAGGTGGCACCCAAAGATAACTATCAAGAAAATTAATTAAGGACTTGCACCCTAAATTAACATGATCCATAACTTTAGACACCCAACAATTAGAGTCCAATGAATCAAATTTATTTATGTTATTAGTAGATAATTAAGTTTGAATTATTTTATTAAATTAAAAATTCAAACGAAAAGAGAAATTGGTCTAATCATGTGCTAGCAAGGTTACCATGAATCTAATAGATTTCTCTAATCTCAATTGACACTTCATAAGCTCAATTGCTTATTCTAGACCTAATCTCTTTGTTGTGTAATTCTATTAATTCAATTCTATCTGGTAGTGAGATATACAATGATCTTTATCAATATATCATTGAAACTCTTTTCAATGGATCGAAACAATTCTACTTTAACTCAACAAAGATTGTTGATCCAGAATAATCCTAGTGAGCTCTTACAATCTACTAGTGATACCTAACAGTATGTAGTGACAATCTAGTGGAACTAAAATAAATCTCTAGATATAGTTAACGCATGATTCATTCCCTCTATCGTGAGTTCGGACTTGATGGTAGGTCATGGATAAATCATCAAACCTCAACAGCAGTCATATGATAGATTCGATCAGCTCAAGTTCAAATATGATGTCTATGAAAACTCTTTTCCATCAATCATACTATTGTGGCTACAGTTTCTCAGACTTGGCCTCTCAAATCTCATAAGACTACTCTTTTCTAACAAGATTGATAGATCCTATCTTGATCCGCATCCTACTGCTATAGTAGACCAACTGTCACCAACATCTACTATAAGGGCTCATTGAGATCTATGTTTATGTGTCAATCAAACTCTAGTAATCTCACTGTGAGTGACAGTACCATCTCAAGTCAAAAGATCAGTCACACAACTATAGCATTGAGACAATCATTGACGATCGAGTAGAAATTCAAGTGATCTCTCGTATGGTCATGCTTAGTGCTAGTTATTTTCTAACAACCATCCGTACCTGTCATCTTGTGTCTCTATACAATAGACTAGACATCTATTTATCTCAAAGAAAGTAATTATACGTCTGTCTATCCAGATCTATCACCATTCTCATGATGATCCTATGACTGAAAGTATTTAGGAATTAAATACATATCTTTAATTCTCAACATCTTGAGAATATATATCGAAACTAATTCTATGAATGATTCAAAGACACATCAACTTGAATGAAAAATAAAATTTATCTTTTTTTTGATCATATCAATATATTACGTACAAAATTATGCCTTAGATTTATTACAATGTATCAATCATATTGGTTTCTAGGACATACATCTAACAATCTTCCACTTGGACTAAAGCCAATTGGTCATAAATCTAAGTCCCATCTTCTCAAGGTAGACTTTCATTTTTGATAGACTCAACTGCTTAGTCAGTGAGTCTGTCATGTTGCTCGTGGAGTCTACTCTTCGCACCTCGATATATTTTTTTTGAGATAGTCGCGTATGATATGAAACTGCTGCTTGATGTGCTTGATTCTTGATTTGATCAAGACTTGAACTCAATTAATTTTTAATCTGATTAGAATTTAATTAAGTTAGTTTAAATATCTAATGAGATTAGGTTCTAATATCTAATTGGGTCTAACTTAATTTGATTAAGAAAGTGACCTATTTGAGATAAATCCTAAAGTGTCCAAACTAGGTTGGACTCTTCCTAAAGCACCGAACAATTTCTCCATGCCCACCACACCATATGACTTCTATTTTTTTTGCATGGAGATTTTACATGCTTAAGAGGCTCTTGTCACCCACTCTGGATTAGGGAAGGGTTGGTTAAAAATTTGAGTTCAAAAGGTTTGAATTTGAATGAGAACTTAGAGTCCAAACCTTGTTGGACTCTTTCCAAAATTGCCGACCTCTCTTCCCACATGAGAATCAGTACTTGCATGAAGTTTTCCCACACCATTTAGATATTTGTAGCCCTCTTTCTAAGCTCCATAGATAAGGATAATGTTTGGTTCAAGTTTGATTTAAATTTGATTTGAATGGTGATAAGGATAAACCATTATTTGAACTTGCATCAAACTACCTCTCTTTATCCGTATCTTTTGTGGAATGCCACATTAAGAAGGGATGGAATTTTGTGTGACAAATAGGTTGGTTTTTTAGTGAGAAAAATTTGAGAAGGGGCATGAAAAATCTGAGAGGGGGGAGGGGGCCTTCTTGTGCGACAAAAAGAGGATACCAATTCCTCCTTGGGCGTGAGTTCTTTGGTGGATATTCTAGGATTTTGACTCTTGATTTTGTGAGAAGAAAAATCAAAAGGGTCTTTTTCTGTTCTTCCGACAACACCACCTCTATCTATTATTCTATCTTCAGATTTGAAAGAGTCTGGGTGATCCAAAGGAAGGAGCACATATTAGCATCCACAGCCTTTCACGTGAGCTTGCACTCCCAGAGAAGGATGATCTGATCAGAACTTCAAGTAGACATCCTATAGAGGCTGGACATACTGTACAGCTCCTCGATATTAGAAAGAATCTATTACCATATCTATCAGTAGTAGTGATCATCAACCTATGCTTTGGTAAAGAAACTAATCTCTATAGATAAGATCTACCATTGATTAGTTTGCTTGTTTCAGATTCGATCTACTTGCATGATTAATATGATCAATCATACTTAAAATCAGATGTTGTATTTATTCATATCATATTATCCTAATTAGATAGGTTCTAGATCAGATCTAGGGCATGCAAATGGATTAAATTATTTAATCTATAGTCTTTCACTAAAAAATTTTAAAAATGCATGCTTTGAACTGCCAAATTTTTCTTCAAATGGTATCAAAACTGTATTTCTTGTGACATATATATTATTCATATAATCTAATTTTAATTATTTAGATTAAATCTAAATAATTAATCTTAATTTTGAGTAATGTACTTGTAATATCCGACCCATTGGGCCTTAAAACCCAAAACCCCAAAAAAAAAAAGAAGCAGAGGAGGACTCCCGAAAGGAGTCTTCTTCCTCATCTCATTGGCTCCCAACCAGAGTCGGAAAGAGGCCCCCTCCGGCTCTATTTAAGGAGGAAATGCCTCCTCTCTTCCTTCCACCCAAAATTGAAAGTCCGATCGGTGACAATTGCTGGAAAAATGCCGCAAAAAACCTCCCTGTGCCCATCCTTTTTGCTCGTCGGAAAAGCCTTGCCGGTGTTAGAGGTAAGCCTCCTCCCCTTCCTCTCTTCTCCTCCATTCTTCTCGTGCCGGTGTGCATGCTTGCCGGCAATCGAAGTTGCTGGATTTTCTTGAGAAAAGGGGGTTTCGATTCCGTTGGGTATTCGGGGCGTCGGTGGTCGCCGTCGGCCATCGGATTGGATTTTCTTGGCGGTGGGTCGCCAATCTCCTATCAATGGCCACCCCCATGCTGGCTGCACCACCGGTCGGCCAGCCAACGAAGAGATTTGAGATCCCCTATTTCACCCAAAAAGGGCCACGGGAAGAAGAAGGAAGAAAAGGAAAAAAAAGAAAAAGAAAAAGAAAAAGGAAAAGGAAAAGAAAAAAAAAAGACTCTCTCTCTTCAGTCTTAACCATTATTTTCTCTCTCTAGAATTGGACTTTTTCTCTCTAGAATTTTCTCTCTCTAGATTATTTTTCTCTCTTGATGGATCTCTCTCTCTCAAAATTATTTTTTTTAAGATTAACATAGTAAAAGACTTTCTTTTGCTTAATTTGATCGAATTTAGTGAAGAGTCCGATCCTAAGTAAGATTTTGATTTAGGATTTATTTAGATTTAATTTTAATATAAAAATATAATTTTGAATAATAGATACTGAAGAATCTCCTGAAGATTAATCGATCTGCTCGTTCAGTGATCTGTGAAAGATAAGTAACGATTCATCTTCTCGAGATATTTTATATTTATTTTAAAAATAAATAATTATTTATGAAATTATGTCTGATTTATAAAATTATGTTTTGAAAGAAAAGTGCTTTTGAAAAATTATGGTTCATCGATTATGCACATGTTCAGTAAAAATTATGATATGTTATGATATAAAAGTACTTTGATACCGATCGAATTTATGCTCTCAGCCTAACTATGTTTCAATGGGCCCCGCCAATGGGGATTATACGTTGGTATTCAGTGGACCCTGTCAGTAGGGGTTGTGCGCTGGTATTTAGTAGACCCTGTCAGTAGGGGTTGTGCGCTGGTATTTAGTAGACCCTGTCAGTAGGGATTGTGCGCTGGTGTTCAGTGGATCCTGCCAGTTGGGATTGTACGTTGGTATTCAGTGGATTCCACCAATGGGGGTTAAACATTGATCATAGTCAAGGCTGTTGAGTTATGAGTATTTTGATTCGAATCGGATTTATGATTATATTATATGTGAATATTTGAGGAAAAAAATAGATTTATATAAAATATATTTCTTTATTTATTTGCAGTATTATTCTTGAAAATTATATAATATCTGAAATATCTAGTTGAGATATTTGTTACTTACTAGGCTGTCTAGCTCATTACCTTTCTTTTTATTTTTCAGATTTAGATAATTAATTTCGAGCGTGGGTAATAATGTTGGGACAGAGCTTTAGAGGCGAGATTTAGCATTGTCAACTTTAGTGAACTTAGATCTATTATTTTATTTTTTTTAGTAAAATTTTATCAGATGTAAGATATTTGATTTAATTATTTAAATTAAAGTTGAATAATAATTATTTGATTTTATTCCACTATGATGCATTGATAGCATGATAAGATGCCTTGTATGCTTGTGGGAAGAGTTTCCTATGAGTATGCGACGGTTGCCACGGCCTTAGACTCACGATCTCGGGTCAGGGGCGTGACAATTAAAGTGGTATCAGAGCATAAGTGGAAAATTATGACACATAGAATCAGACATGAGTGTAGATGGGTAGACATCAGGAATGTTGGGACGTTAAAGTATGAGTATCATAATAAACCATCCTAACAAGTAGATAAATGAATCTAATAAGATTTTACTACTACAAGGTTATTATGCCTCCTTGTAGAATGACAAGAACTACTCAAGGGATCGTAAGAGAGACATCACAATCTCAGGATGGTAGCACTCCCCATCTGACCAGTGGCATCCCTTGGGAGGAGGGGGTTGTAGATCCTATTAGGAGTACTTCGAGGGTACATCAAGAACCGGATATGGCTCAGTTAATGCAGACCCTAATTGAGATGGTATAAATACAACAACAAATACAGCAACAAATGCTTGAACAGCAGCAGTTACAATGAGATGCACAACAACATCAATATCCACCACCACAATATAGAGAGCAACCAGTATAACGGAACAACATTTTAGAATTTAAAAAGCTTGCTCCTCCAGCTTTCAAGGGGACTATTGAACCTTTGGAGGCTGATAATTGGATTTTGGAGATGGAGAAGGCCTTCACTGTCCAAGAGTGTTGTGATGAAGAAAAGATTCAATATGCAGCTTATTTACTACAAGGAGAAGCATACAACTGGTGTCAGCGACTACAGTGCAAGTATGAACAAGACGACGAAATACTTATCTGGGAAAGATTTTGGATTGCATTTTATGATCAGTATTTTTCTTAGAGTATAAGGATCCAGAAAGAATAAGAGTTTATTTATTTAAAGTAAGAGGATACGAATGTGACTGAATATGAGACAAAATTTATAGAGTTAGCAAAATTTGCTTTGAGATTAGTGGATGGTGAGCAAGAACGTGTTCACAAGTTTGAGATGGGACTGAGAACTGAAATTTGAAAATAAGTAGTTCCATATGAATTGACAACTTACGCAGAAGTAGTAAACAAAACATCGATAATTGAAAGAAAAATCAATGAAGAACGCATAGAAAGGGAAAGAAAGCAAAGAAAGAGGGCAAGATCAAATGATACACAAGGGCAGAATAGTAAAAGCATCAAAAGTTTAGCTAAGAAAATAATAGATAATAAGACTCAATAGATTGATGGTGAACGGTGCTCCAGATGTGGCAGAAATCATGTAGACAAAGATTGCCATTGGAATACAGGTGCTTGTTTTAAATGTGGTCAGATGGATCATAAAATTGCTAACTGCCCGCTAAATACTGAAAATCAATTTAGCCAAAGAACTTATGAAGAACAAAACAAAGATGGTGGGCAGATTTCTAAAATTCAGGAAAGAGTTTATGCTCTTACTCAACAGGACACACAGGCTTCCAGTGCAGTGGTGACAGGTAAGAAAAATTTTGAGAACAAAATTTATTTTTAGGGGGAAAGAATGTAATATCCGGCCCATTGGGCCTTAAAACCCAAACCCCCCCCCAAAAAAAGAAGCAGAGGAGGACTCCCAAAAGAAGTTTTCTTCCTTATCTCACTGGCTCTCAATCGGAGTCGAAAAGAGGCCCCTCCGGCTCTATTTAAGGAGGGGATCCCTCATCTCTCCCTTCCACCCAAAATAGGAAGTCCGATCGGCGATAATCGTCGGAAAAATACCGCAGAAAACCTCTCAATGCCCATCCTTTTTGCTCATCGAAAAATCCTTGCCGGTGTTGGAGGTAAGCCTCCTCCCCTTCCTCTCTTCTCCTCCATTCTTCCCATGCCGGTGTGCACACTCGCCGACGATCGAAGTCACCAGATTTCCTTGAGAAAAGGGGCTTTCGGTTTCGTTGGGTATTCGGGGCGCCGGTGGTCGCCGTCGGCCATCGGATTGGGTTTTCTTGGGCGGTGGGTCGCCACCCTCCTGCCAATGGCCACCCCCATGCCGGCTGTGCCACCGATCGGCTAGCCAACGAAGGGATTTGAGATCCCCTGTTTCACCCAAAAAGGGCCACGGGAAGAAGGAAGAAAAGGAAAAGAAAAAAAAAAGAAAAAGAAAAAAGAAAAGAAAAAAGAAAAGAAAAAAGAAAGAAAAGAAAAAAAAGACTCTCTCTCTCTTCTCTCTCTCCCTTCAGCCCGAACCATTATTTTCTCTCTCTAAAATTGAACTTTCTCTCTCTATTTTCTCTCTCTAAAATTTTTTCTCTCTAGATTGTTTCTCTCTCTTGATGGATCTCTCTCGCTCAAAATTATTTTTTTAAGATTAACATAGTGAAAGACTTTCTTTTGGTGACTTGATCGAATTTAGTGAAGAGTTCGATCCTAAGTAAGATTTTGATTTAGGATTTATTTAGATTTAATTTTAATATAAAAATATAATTTTGAATAATAGGTATTAAAAAATTTTCTAAAGATTAATCAATCTATTCGTTCAATGATCTGTGAAAGATAAGTAATGATTTATCTTCTCGAGATATTTTATATTTATTTTAAAAATAAATAATTATTTTTAAAATTATGCATGATTTATGAAATTATGTTTTGAAAGAAAAGTGCTTTTGAAATATTATGGTTCATCGATTATGCACGTGTTCAGTGAAAATTATGATATGTTATGATATAAAAGTACTTTGATACCGATCGAATTTATGCTCTCAGCCTAACTTTTTTTAAGTGGACCCTGCCAATGGGGATTATATATTGGTATTCAGTAGATCCTGCCAGTGGAGATTGTGCGCTGGTATTTAGTGGACCTTACCAGTGGAGGTTGTGTGCTGGTGTTCAATGGATCCTGTCAGTGGAGATTGTGCGCTGGTATTCAGTGGATCCCGCTAATAGGGGTTAAACATTGGTCATAGTCAAGGCTGTTGAGTTATGAGTATTTTGATTTGAATCAGATTTATGATTATATTATATGTAAATATTTAAAAAAAAATAAATTTATATAAAATATATTTTTTTATTTATTTATAGCTTATTCTTGAAAATTATATAATATCTGAAATATTTAGTTGAGATATTTATTACTTACTAGGCTGTCTAGCTCATTATCTTTTCTTTTATTTTTCAGATTCAGATAATTAATTTCAAGCATGGGTAACAATGTTGGGACAAAGCTTTAGAGCGAGATTTAGTATTGTCAATTTTATTGAACTTAGATCTATTATTTTATTTTTTCAGTGAAACTTTATCGAATGTAAGATATTTGATTTAATTATTTAAATTAAAGTTGAATAATGATTATTTGATTTTATTCTACTATGATGCATTGATAGCATGATAAGATGCTTTGCATGCTTGTGGGAAGAGTTTCCTATGAGTATGTGGTGGTTGCCACAGCCTTAGACTTGCGATCTCGGGTCAAGGGCATGACAGTAGTAGTTAAATTGGGTAGATCGCCATAGCCATCTGATCATAGGAGAAAGTAAAGTTTTATGGCCATCTCCTCTCATTTGATGGGGTTCTCCTATAGCATGTAGGGGTGTTGCATGATTAATTCTCATAAAGATGAGTATGAAAAGAGCTTAGAAATTTTATTTTAGATCTGATATATTATACGTTAGATCTTAAATTAATTTTTGATTGATTGTATGATAATTTGTAAAAATATTTTATAAAATTTGAAACTATTTTCAAATATCGAACCTCAATCCATGTCAGCCCAAAACTTAATTAAAAATTAAATGATCTAGATTTGAGAATCAAAGATCTAAGACCTATTTTTCATAAATCATCAGTTTATCGATTAGCTCGAGTCAGGTCTGTTTAACTGGATTAGTCTAGGGTTTGAAATCTGTTGCCCAGCTATGCAACCCAAGAGGGGGGGTGAATTGGGTTTCTAAAAATTTTAAGCCCAACAGATAACTTATGAAGAACAAAACAATGGCTTAAAACAATATTAATTACCTAAAGCAGTATTGCAAGGATATAATAAAGAAATAAGATAAAGCGATAAAGCACACCACAAACACAAGGATTTATAGTGGTTCGGTGCTAACCTTGCACCTACATCCACTCCCCAAGATCCCACTTGGGAATTTCAATCCACTATCCTTTGTATTCAACCCGAATACAAAATATCGGAAACTCCGACACTAGCTATCCCAAGCTAGATCACTTGTTTCCCGGGTACAAGCAAACCCAAAACACTCCGATTTCAGGTTCGGATCAACCTTTCCTTGTTTTGGAAATCCTCCAAAAACAAGAGCAAAAACTCACAAAGAGTAAGAATATTTAGAGCACAGATTAATACAATAACAGTTCCTTAAATGAGCAAATATAACAATAAAAGCTTTACTCAAATGAAGAACCCCTTTTTCAGATTTTCTCAAGATGAATGAACGGTTGAACGAATGCTTGAGAAGAGGTTGATCGTTGATTGAAGATCTCTTGAAAGCTTTGAACGATCTCTAGATTAAGGTTGAAACGATAGGCGTGAAGAATTCTCTCCTTGAAAGATCTAGCTTTTCTCTTTCACAATCTCTCTGGTATATTGTGGATCCTCTCTCTTTTTCTTTATGGATATTTCGTTGATCTCAGGCTTTTTCTTGCAAATTTCGGATCCTCTCTTCTATTCTTCTCTCTTTCTCGTCTTTTTCTTCTTCTTCTCTTCTTTTGATTTCACGTTTGATCTGCTATTTAATCTGCAATTTCTTTCATCAAATTAAGCATTTTGTAGCATTAGAAGCAAGAGAAAACAATTTAGGCAGATAAAGAGCCGTTAGAGGATTTTTAGGAAGCATAAATGGCAATTAAAATGGGCAAAAAAATAGCCGTTGCTGACATTTCCCGTCGCAGGGGTCGACTCATGAGTCGACTCATGCTTCAGGGGTCGACTCATGAGTCGACCTCTGTTGCAAAAACCAGAGAATGCTTTTCTGGAATTTCTTGGCTCAAATTAGCAGGGGTCGACTCATGAGTCGACTCATGCCTTGTGGGTCGACTCATGAGTCGACTCACAGGTCGTGCCAAGCCAGAAAACTAGCGTGCCAAGGAGAATTTTTGCGTGCCAATCAGCTCACAGTGCCATGAGTTGACTCATGAGTCGACTCATGCACTTCAAACCTTCATAACTTCAAAAATATAAGTCCAAACACAATGAAATTTTCATCAATAGATTTCAAATCATTTGTTCTACCAAATGATACTATCAAATCAAAATTTGAGTGAAATTATGATTTTGTCCTTGAAGATCATAAGGACTTTTCCATTTTAAAATTATTTGAATCCCTTCAATCTGATTTGTAATCATCAAAATCAATCTAGGAGCAACAATCTCCCCCTTTTTGATGATGACAAAACATTTGAACAAAAATATTTATGTTAATACATTAATTTCAAAAGAATTTATTATAGGTGTATATGCTTGAAAAGAGTATGATTCTTTTGGCATGTAATATAAATGCAAAAATAGTTTGTCCATTTTCTTAAAGATTTGAAAAGGGTATTAGATCATTTTGAGTTCAAGATATATCAGAGCAAGAGAAGATAAATAACTTTTTCTATGTATCAGAGCAAAAATAATTTTTACAATGATATCAGAAAAGATTTTATAATGTATCAGAGCAAGAAAATTTTATAATGTATCAGAGAAAATTTCATACTGTATTAGAGCAAATGTCAGAGAAAATTTCACACTGTATCAGAGCAAATGTTATAATATATTAGAGAAACCTTCACACTGTATCGGATCAAATGTTATCATGTATCAGATTAAGTTAAAAGAAATTGTAGGATGTATCAGAGTAAAACAAATTTCTTATTGATGTATCAAGGTGAGTAAAATTTCAAAAGCAAGTTTGAATATCAGAGCTTATATATAAAAAAAATACTTATTTGCATTGTACTCATGATTTTGCTTTTGATGGATGACTTTTTGTTAAAGTTCTGTCTGATACCAAATTTTGATACCAAAATTTCTCAAAGTTTTGTTTAATCTTTCAATCCTTGTTTTTGTCTAATTTCTCCAATATTTGTTTAATTTCTTCAATATTTGTTTTAATTTCTCTAATATTTATTTTTGTTTAATTTCTCCAATATTTGTTTTAATTTCTCCCAATCTTTGTTTTTGTTTAATTTCTCCCCCTTTTTCTCATAATTTAGGGTTTTGCTTTTTGTCTAATTTCAATTTTTGTTTTAGTTTAATTTCTCCCCCTTTTTGACATCATCAAACATAGTTAACTCTTTCTTTTCTTTTTCTGAAATATTCTTTAATTTCTTCTTCTTTAAAGTTTTTTTTTTTTTTACAGATGTTTGCTCCTCCTTAATATAGCAATTATCAACAGCAAACAACAATAAGGAGAAGATAATATTTCAACAGATGTATCAGAGATTGAAATATAACCAAAATATAATCATTACAAAGAGATAGAAATATAGGTAAAAGATGATTCCATTAATATCATAATTATTTTAATACATAAAATTCAACCGGCTAAATGTCAATACATGGCCCCAAGGTATAGATCCTAGAACAAGATACTAACTCCTAGGATCTAGATAAGTCAATGATCAGAGTCATCAGATATAGGGTGAGGAGATGATGGATCAGAAGTGCGTCCTCTACCCCGTCTGCCTCTGCCACGAGTAGGAGAACGAGATGAACTGGGAGGCTGAGAACGCTGAGATACTAGGGCTGATACCATGAGTCTGATAGAATCAAGTACGTTCAATGCTCTGGAAACAGATTGAAGTAGAGCAGTGAATTGGGTGGTAGCATGCTCACTCGATCCTCTGATCTCTTTCCTCAGTAGCTCATATCCACCTTCTAATGCTCCTCTGAGCCTGCCAGCCTCTGCAGTGAGGTCTGTGACCTCAATAGTAGACTCCTGTGGCTAGGGATGGGCCAATGCAAGGACTTGCCCCTGCAAGTCAAGAACTCTGCCAGTAAGTCTCCAGACTGTATCCTCAAGCTGCTGTATCCTGACGGACTGATCTGAAATCATCTGAAATACAGTGGAGATGTGGGGAGTAATGGTCTGATCAGAAGAAGTAGCTCCAGGTGCAAAAGAAGTACTACTCCACTGGCTAGACAGTAAAGAAGCCACACGCTGTGAAATATGCTCGATCTGATCGTCAGCCAGTCTAAACTCTGATGGAGGTGCTCTGCTCTCTGGCTGATACACTGGTGTGGGCATCCTAGTAAACTCAGAAGGGCCAGCCTCAGTATCAGGAATGAACTGGGTATCTGGTGAAGCTGCCCTGAAGTCATGTACAGGAGAAGATGGACCTTCTTCTTCTACTCTGCCTTCAGTTCTGTCTTCAGCTCTTTCCTCAGCTCTCTCCTCAGCTCTTTCTTCAGAGCCCTTGATCCAACCACCAACAGTCTTTGTAATTCCCATTCGGTGCAGGCTGTGTTGGTTGAAAGTGTCCACATGTGAGAGCTTGGTAGGTGTCTCCCCCTCACAGCTAACTCTAAACCTCCTAAAAACTCTAGTAAGGGCCATACCATAAGGCAAGTGTGCCTTGGATCTGTTCAAAGTTTCTCTCATGGCCTCTATCATAAGTGCAGGGAGGTTTAGGGGGGTCTGAGTGATGATATGAAACATGACACATACATCTCTGCCAGATAGTAAGTCATGTCTACCACTCCTAGGAAAGAAGAGTTTCGTTACAATCTGATGCAGGACCCTCATCTCAATGGATAATAGCTTTGCTTCCAATTTGTTTAAACTTCCTGAAAAAGTTTCTCCTAAGATAATTCTGATCCCTTCTTCTTTAATTGGGAGTTCCATATATGAGTATCCTTCACTAGGCAACTGAAGTATTTCTCCCAATATCCTAGAATCCAAACAGATGTCAATCCCCTTTACAGTTGAAGTCACAGACCCGTTTCCATAATTTAGGTTCTGGTAGAACTCTCTGACTAGATCAACATAGGTGACTTCCTTAAGAGAGCAATAAAGTTCCCATCCTTGATTTTTGATCTTGGTAGCAAAAGTAAAGCCTTCTTTCTCAAAGAACCGAAAATCTATATTTTTCCCGGTTTCTACTTTTCTATCAGAAAGAGGATTTACACTGGGACTTATGGAGGATTGAGAGAGACCTTGAGCAGGTACTGAAACTGGATCGGGAATACTGGAAGACTGAGCATGCCTTTTTTTTCGGACAATTTCCTCAGGCTCTCGGATTGATTTCCTTCTTTGGGGAAGTTTCATCTTTGGAGCCATATCAAAAAATAGCAGACAAGAAGACTTGAATTCAGTGGAGGAGGGATCACAAAAGAGTAAAGAAGAATTTTGGTGAAGAAAAGAAGTGGATTTTGAATGAACGGTGAAGTTCTAGGGCACATTCCACCCGCGCCAATCACTGCGAGAAAGCACAGAAAAGTCCTTTTCAAGGAGGCAATTTTTGGTGGAGAGAAGGAGGGAGAATTGCCTCAGAATTGATCCTTGGATTTGGAGCAAAAAGAGTTGGAGAGGACGGCTTTCAGAAGGAAGACGACGAGAAGATGAGTCATCTCATAAACAGGGTTTTCCGTTTTAAAAACAATGAACCCGATGGAAGTTGGTGGGATTTACAAGTTTGCCATTGAGTCGACTCATGGGGGTCGACTCATGAAGTTCAGAAAATCAAGAAAAATACAAATAAATTCCAAAAAAATTCAAAATTTTGGGAGAAAGAATTTTGCTCAATGATAAGTTTTTAGAGTGATAAATCTGAGCTTTTGGAACCAGGATAGTTGTTGGAAATTGAGCTCTAAGAATATTTGATATTAATTAAGAGAAGTTTAGGCAAATGGATCTAGAATTCCTAGATTTCTCCTAATTTCACAGAATCTATCCTCACTAAGGGCCTTTGTAAAGATATCGGCTAATTGATTTTCAGTGCAAACATATTCAAGAATTATATTTTTGTTTTGAACATGTTCTCTTATAAAATGATGTCTTATTTCAATATGTTTGGATCTTGAGTGTTGTATTGGATTTTTAGATAGATTTATGGCACTTGTATTATCACATTTTATTGGAGTTTCATTAAGTTTGATTCCAAAATCTTCGAGTTGTTGCTTAATCCATAAGATTTGAGCACAACAACTTCCGGCTGCAATGTATTCGGCCTCAGCCGTAGACAGTGCCACCGAATTTTGTTTCTTGCTAAACCATGAGATTAGGTTAACTCCAAGAAATTGACAAGTTCCACTTGTGCTTTTTCTATCTAATTTACATCCAGCAAAATCAGCATCAGAATATCCTAACAAATTAATTTGTGAGTCCTTAGAGTACCATAACCCTATAGTTTGTGTACCATTTAAGTATCTAAGGATTCTTTTAACAGCATTCAAATGAGATTCCTTAGGATTAGATTGATATCTTGCACATAAGCAAACACTAAACATGATATCAGGCCTACTTGCAGTTAGATATAATAATGAGCCAATCATACCTCTGTAGTATTTTAAGTCTACGCTTTTACCTTCATCATCCTTGTCAAGCTTACTTGAGGGACTCATTGGTGTGCCAATTGGTTTGCAGTTCTCCATTCCAAATCTTTTGAGTAGTTCCTTGGTGTACTTGCTTTGGGTGATGGAGATTCCCTCTTTTGATTGTTTGATTTGGAGTCCGAGAAAGAAAGTGAGTTCTCCCATCATGCTCATCTCGAACTCTCCCTGCATAAGCTTAGCAAAGTCTTGACAAAGGGATTCATTAGTAGACCCAAAAATTATGTCATCAACATAAATTTGTATAATTAGCATATCATTTTGGTTTCTTTTAATAAATAGTGTTGTATCTACATTGCCTCTTGAGAAATCATTATTTAGTAGAAATTTGCTTAGCCTTTCATACCATGCTCTAGGTGCTTGTTTTAGACCATATAAAGCTTTATTTAATCTAAAGACATGATTGGGAAAAGCATGATTTTCAAATCCAGGGGGTTGTTCTACATATACTTCTTCAGAAATATATCCATTTAAAAATATACTTTTAACATCCATTTGAAATAACTTGAAATTCATAAAGCAAGCATATGCAAGTAGAAGTCTAATAGCTTCTAATCTAGCAACAGGTGCAAAGGTTTCATCAAAATCAATTCCTTCTTCTTGATTATATCCCTTAGCAACCAGTCTTGCTTTATTTCTAATTACATTTCCATGCTCATCTAATTTGTTTCTAAAGACCCATTTTGTGCCAATTATTAAATAATCTTTAGGTCTTTTTACTAAGGTCCAAACATTATTTCTTTCAAATTGATTAAGTTCCTCTTGCATAGCATTAATCCAGTTATGATCATTTTCAGCTTCTTCAAAAGTTTTAGGTTCAAGTTGAGATACAAAAGCACAATGATTAAGTACATCTCTAAGTGAAGAACGTGTTTTTACCCCATGCATAGGATCACCGATAATTAATTCCTTAGGGTGGTTGTGAACATACCTCCATTCCTTGGGTAAGTCATTTGTACCTTGAGGTTGTTCTTGAATTTCTTCACCTTTCTCATTTTGTTCATCTTCTTGATCCTTGTCTTCTGGAGTTGCTGAATCTTTCAGAGTGATCTCCTTCATACCTTCTATTAGTGGATCTGCATCATCAACACCCTCATTCTTCCTTGAAGGAAGATCGTTAGATTCATCAAAGACAACATGTATGGACTCCTCAACTACTAAGGTTCTTTTGTTGAACACTCTAAATGCTTTACTAGTGGAGGAGTAACCTAGAAGGATTGCTTCATCTGATTTTGCATCAAATTTATCAAGTTTTTCTTTACCATTATTTAATACAAAACATCGGCAACCAAAAACATGAAAATATGCAATATTTGGTTTTCTTCCTTTCCAAAGTTCATAGGGGGTTTTCTTTAAAAATTGTCTTATTAAAGCACGATTTAAAATATAACATGCTGTGTTAATAGCTTCCACCCAAAAATATCTTGGAAGGTTGCTTTCACAAAGCATGGTACGGGCCATTTCTTCTAAGGTTCTATTTTTCCTTTCAACTACCCCATTCTGTTGGGGTGTCCTAGGAGCAGAGAAGTTATGGCCAATTCCATTTTCATCACAAAAATTTTCAAAGTCATGATTTTCAAATTCTGTTCCATGATCACTTCTAATATTTTGAATTGAAAACCCTTTTTCATTAGTGACTTTTCGATGAAATTTAGTGAAAATTTGAAAAGTTTCATTTTTGTGAGCTAAAAAGAAAACCCAAGTAAAATGAGAGTAATCATCAATTATTACAAATCCATATCGTTTTCCTCCTAGACTAGTGGTTCTAGTTGGTCCAAATAAATCCATATGTAAGAGCTCTAAAGGTCTAGAAGTTGAAATAGTATTTTTGGATTTAAATGATACTCTAGTTTGTTTACCTAATTGGCATGCATCACAAATTCTATCCTTTTCAAAATTTAATTTTGGCAAACCAAGAACTAAATCCTCTTTGATTAATTTTGAAAGAGAATGCATGCTAATATGTGCAAGTCTACGATGCCACAGCCAACTAGTCTCATTTATTTTAGCATTTAAGGAAACTAGGCATTGCATGTCTAATTTAGTTAAATCATTCAAGTCTACCATATAAACATTGCCATGCCTATGTCCTATAAATTTAATGCCATCGTTAATAGGACTCGTCACAATGCAAACAGATGATTCAAAACTTACTTTATACCCTTTATCACAGAATTGACTAATGCTAAGTAAGTTATGCTTTAAACCTTTAACTAATAAAACATTCTCAATGTATTTGGAGGGAGTGATACCAATGTTACCTATCCCGATGATCTTTCCTTTGCCATTATCTCCAAAGGTGACCATCCCTCCATCCTTAGCATCAAGCGTGATGATTTGTGATTCATCACCAGTCATGTGTCTCGAGCATCCGCTGTCAAGATACCATTTCCTGTTTCCTTCTTGGGATGCTAGACACACCTGCAAGCAAAGATCAAGTTTCTGTCTTAGGTACGCAAGCTTTCTTGGGTCCTTTCAGGTTAGTCAGAATGGTTCCTTTTGGAACCCATATTTTCTTTGTGTTTGCATATTTGTTAATAAGACATGTATATGATTTATGTCCTATTCTTCCACATTTAAAACAAGTAATATTTGTAGACTTGTTACTTGAATAATTTACATAAATATCTTTCAGAAATTTTTGTTTCTTCAGGGGTTTATAACCAAGTCCAGCCTTATCATATATAGCTTTCTGATTTTCAAGGATCATATTTAGTTTGTTTGAACTTAAGGTGAACTTATCTACTATAGACTTCAGCTTGTTCATTTCATCCTTTAAGTTTTGATTTTCTTGAATCAAGGTGAATTTTTCAATTGAAAGATTTTCAGCTTGTTTCACTAAGGACTGATTTTCCAATTTCAGCTCTTTGTTTTTCTTCCCTAGTTTCTTTAATTCATCAATTGAATCATAGAATGCCTCATGCAATTCTTCAAAAGTAAATTCACTAGTGGATTCAGAAGTTACCTCATTTTCATGTGCCATCAGGCACAGGTTGGCTTGTTCTGTTGAGGTTTCCTCGTCGGAGCTTGAGTCATCACTCGCACTCCAGGTTGCCATCATTGCCTTCTTTTTAAACTTCTTTGGACCTTTCTTCAATTGTTGACATTCGGATCTGAAATGTCCTGGCTTCTTGTACTCGTAGCATATAGGGGTTTGATCTTTTTCCTTTTCTTTGCTTTGATCCCTTTTTGTGAATTTCTTTCTCATCCTCTGTTTCCTTTTTCTTAGAAACTTCTTAAATTTCCGGGTGATGAGAGCCATCTCTTCATCCTGATCTTCATCTTCAGAGTCATCCGTTTCATAATCAGGCGAAGTTGTGGATTTGAGGGCAATGGTTCTTTTCTTTTTGATTTCATCCTCTTGATGTTGCTTCATGCTAAGTTCATGAGTCATCAAGGATCCAAGAAGCTCTTCTAGAGGTAGAGTGTTCAAGTCCTTTGCTTCTTGGATGGCAGTCACCTTGGCTTCCCAAGTTCTTGGCAGTGACCTGAGAATCTTCCTTACAAGTTCACTGTTAGTATAAGATTTGCCAAGACTCTTTAAACCATTGATTATATCAGTAAAACGAGTAAGCATAGCAGTTATGGACTCATCATGCTCTATTTTGAATAATTCATATTTATGTACAAGCATGTTTATTTTAGACTCTTTTACTTGATTTGTTCCCTCATGGGTGACTTCTAACCTATTCCATATTTCTTTAGCAGATGCACAAGTAGAAATGCGATTAAATTCACTAGCATCTAGTGCACAATAAAGAACATTCATAGCTTTGGCATTTAATTGTGCCAATTTCTTGTCAACCTCATCCCATTCTTTCTCCGGTTTGGTTGACTCCTCACCATCTATAATCTTGGTGGGTGTGTGAGGACCATTCACTATGATACTCCACATATCATAGTCGAGTGCTTGTATGAAAATCTTTATCTGAGCTTTCCAATAGGTGTAATTAGACCCATTGAAAAGTGGAGGTCGGTTTGTTGATTGCCCCTCGGCTAGAGAAGTTCCAACATGGGTTGCCATAGATCTTTGGCTCTTTGATTGTTAGATCAAAGAAGGGCTAGAGCACTGGCTCTGATACCACTTGTTGCCCAGCTATGCAACCCAAGAGGGGGGGTGAATTGGGTTTCTAAAAATTTTAAGCCCAACAGATAACTTATGAAGAACAAAATAATGGCTTAAAATAATATTAATTACCTAAAGCAGTATTGCAAGGATATAATAAAGAAATAAGATAAAGCGATAAAGCACACCACAAACACAAGGATTTATAGTGGTTCGGTGCTAACCTTGCACCTACATCCACTCCCCAAGATCCCACTTGGGAATTTCAATCCACTATCCTTTGTATTCAACCCGAATACAAAACGTCGAAAACTCCGACACTAGCTATCCCAAGCTAGATCACTTATTTCTCGAGTACAAGCAAACCCAAAACACTTCGATTTCAGGTTCGGATCAACCTTTCCTTGTTTTGAAAATCCTCCAAAAACAAGAGCAAAAACTCACAAAGAGTAAGAATATTTAGAGCACAGATTAATACAATAACAGCTCCTTAAATGAGCAAATATAACAATAAAAGCTTTACTCAAATGAAGAACCCCTTTTTCAGATTTTCTCAAGATGAATGAACGGTTGAACGAATGCTTGAGAAGAGGTTGATCGTTGATTGAAGATCTCTTGAAAGCTTTGAACGATCTCTAGATCAAGGTTGAAACGATAGGCGTGAAGAATTCTCTCCTTGAAAGATCTAGCTTTTCTCTTTCACAATCTCTCTGGTATATTGTGGATCCTCTCTCTTTTTCTCTATGGATATTTCGTTGATCTCAGGCTTTTTCTTGCAAATTTCGGATCCTCTCTTCTATTCTTCTCTCTTTCTCGTCTTTTTCTTCTTCTTCTCTTCTTTTGATTTCACGTTTGATCCGCTATTTAATCTGCAATTTCTTTCATCAAATTAAGCATTTTGTAGCATTAGAAGCAAGAGAAAATAATTTAGGCAGATAAAGAGCCGTTAGAGGATTTTTAGGAAGCATAAATGGTAATTAAAATAGGCAAAAAAATAGTCGTTGCTGACATTTCCCGTCGCAGGGGTCGACTCATGAGTCGACTCATGCTTCAGGGGTCGACTCATGAGTCGACCTCTGTTGCAAAAATCAGAGAATGCTTTTCTGGAATTTCTTGGCTCAAATTAGCAGGGGTCGACTCATGAGTCGACTCATGCCTTGTGGGTCGACTCATGAGTCGACTCACAGGTCGTGCCAAGCCAGAAAACTAGCGTGCCAAGGAGAATTTTTGCGTGCCAATCAGCTCACAGTGCCATGAGTTGACTCATGAGTCGACTCATGCACTTCAAACCTTCATAACTTCAAAAATATAAGTCCAAACACAATGAAATTTTCACCAATAGATTTCAAATCATTTGTTCTACCAAATGATACTATCAAATCAAGATTTGAGTGAAATTATGATTTTTTCCTTGAAGATCATAAGGACTTTTTCATTTTAAAATTATTTGAATCCCTTCAATCTGATTTGTAATCATCAAAATCAATCTAGGAGCAACAAAATCATTGATAATGGACTACATTAGTAATTGATCAAATCTAATTAATGGTTAATTTTGATTGAGTTAATTCTTCTCTTGATCAATTCTCAATAGTTGTAATTGGTCAGAGTCTATATCTTTTGATTAGACCAACATGGATCTCGATCATAGCTCCGTGGTCAAACCTAAATCTATAAGTTAATCAAATTGAAACTGATTAACCAGTTGGTATCTAAGATAAGTATGACAGTCCTGATCGATGGTCATTAATTGGGAGCTACTCGCATAGATTGAGTCTATGATAAGTTAATGACATATCTCTTCCATCGATCTCACTTATCTGACCAATATGGTGAATCATATTTTGATCAGATCACTTAATAATTAGGTTGATCCATGCTATCTAGAAAATCAGTATGACTGATTTAGGTGCCCCTAGTTCGACTTGTCTATAGTCCTCTTCATGGCTTAATGAAGTCAGTAGGAAGATCTGTAACTAATCAACTGGACCAACTTTTTTTAGTCCACTTTGATCTGACTTGGTGAAGTCAATGGGAGGATTATGATTAGCTAGTCAGTCTTTTCTCTTTATAATGATAACTAGATCATAGCCTCCCATTAGATTGGATGATAATAGGTCCAACAGTTAAGATGATCATTGGAGGCATCACATGCCTGGTGCTCATTTAACTGTCGAAATTATCATTCATAATATATTGATTTAGATGTGTCTTTCTAATTATAGTCAGGTTGGCTGAGCCATACTTGGGCTTGGTTATTCATTTATCAGATGCATTGAATTCTGATATGTTAATGGTTGGATCTAACTAGAACTTTTAGTGGAGGCACCACACACTTGCTGAAGAGGTGCTTGGGGCAAAATTAATTGCTAGAAGTTGTTGGGTGAAATGAACATACTTATGGGTGCATAAGGGTTGGTCGAGCTATACTCAGACTGATGTGTAGTCTATGAGGATTCTAGTATCCACTAAGAAATTAGTGTAATTCTTTGAATTGGAGGTAGAGGCTACCAATTCGAATAAAATAGTGAAAGAACTTTTAGACTAAAGTTCATATCTTTATGCTTAATCAATTCATATACGAATTAGGCTTTGGTTTTTCTTTTTATGGTAATGGCCACCACTTGATCGCTCTGATCACTATTAGACAGTGATAAATTAATGGGATCCAATTTCGATAGTTGGTATCAAAAACTCAGAATCATCTTGAAACATGAATAGATCTTGTACTGTTGGGAAAAGTATCCCAAAGCCAATCGTCAGTCTGTTGATGGTTGTGCTCTTTTTTTGTATTTGTACATGAATTATGAATTAATAAAAAATTATTTTGGCATTTTTTATTACAAAATGTTTCATCTTCTAATGAACTCCTATGTTGTGGTGAAGTCCTCAGGACTATTTAGACTCGACAAAGGAGGATTTGTCGTTTAGTCTTTAAATTTGTTCGCGACCAAATGATATGTTGTTACTAAGGACGACAATATTTATCAAGCATAGGTTGTTGTATGCCATATAGGTTGGTTGTCCTCTTAACCAATGAGTGTGGAGACACTGGTATGGCATATAGGTGAGATATAAGGGTACATCTGCACTGAACGTGACCAACTCCGGAGCTATTTCTGTTGTCAAGATTTGCTCTGATGGAATATGGGTATAAATATCCCTCCGACCTGAGACCGCCACGGTGACTTGCAAGCAACTCACTGCACTTAGGTACTGGACTACCTGAATTTTTAATTCAGTGACGGAAGGCTGCTGGGTGTAGTCAAGTACTTGACTTATTGGTGCGTGTGTCAAGATGGGATTGACCACTCCAGTTTAGGAGCTGTGTATAGTCGTGTTTCAATTTAGCAAAATCTTGGCTAGGGTAGTCCTTGTGAGGAGTCATAGGACTGTTTGAGTTGAGCACGATTCGGATGATCTGATCAGGGTTAACAGTTTAACCCTGAGTCGTCCTAAACATAGGGGTCAAAATGATGAATTATACAGTAACCATATTCATATAGGTTCTGAGTATTTTGATTGCGACTCTTTGACCTATCCGGATGTCGGATACCATTGCTAGATGGTCACTTCGATTAGTACAGAAATTGGTTCTTGTGCTACCGGCTTAGGTTCGAACCTGCGGGGTCACACACATTAGAGGTTCCTATCTGATCTGATGGCTGGTATAGAATCTTACATATTTGGGACTCAGTGATCAAGAATCAGGATTCTCTGATCATGAGTTCCACACATTATGGGTACCGGGGTCAAGAGTCCCACTGGTTGGGACTTTTCGATCAGGGTTACATATCGATGAATTCTGATGCCCGATTGCCCATCAGATTTGCATAAAGTATTTATGAGAGGTTTTATTAGTAATTTGATCACTAATTAACTCAATTTGATTGAGTAATTATTTTTGGATCAAGTCCAATTGAATTGGATTCAGTTGGGTTTGACCCGATTAGGTTAAGAGTTGACCTAATCGTCGAGATGGTTTGGTCCCTGATTTGATCAAGGGTTGGGCTTAGTTAATTCCTGATTTGATTAGGATTTTATTGAGCCTAATTAAACCTAATTAAGTTGGATTTAAATTAGTCTAATTGGACCTAACTTATTTGGTTCAATTAGGTTGGTTTAAATAATGAAACCATCTTGACCCAATCTCCATGCGCCACCTCACTTCCATTGCACCCATTTGAATTCATGAGAAGGAACTTCTCATGAATTTTTTCCTCACGCCAAGCCCTCTCCATGCCCCACTTTAATGTGCCAAATGAATGGATAAGGATGATTGGTTGGCCATTCAAATTTTGAATTTGAATGGGCAATCAATTATTGCGCCTTATCCCTTTTTTTTATGCCCCATTTATTACTTGAGAAAAGATTTCTCATGAAATCACTCCATGCATAATTTAAGCCACACCTCATGCCTTTAGTGGATAAGGGATGAGTTGGTATCCATTTGAATTCAAAATTTGATTTGAATTCAAATATGCAATTACTCATCTTTATCCTTTCTTTTGGATAAGACGTTTGACGTTGTTATAAAAGGAGGTGAAGAGTGGGGCATGCAAGAAGAAAATTTTTGAAGAAAAATTTTGGGATGTGAGAAGTCTTGTGCATGAGAAGGAAGTCCATATCCTTCCAAGAAAAAAAAAAGAAAAGAAAGAAAAGTGGGTGCAAGGTTTTCGGTGAGTTCCCTAGAGTTTTAGCCTGGGGTTCGGGAAGTGAGAAAGTGAGCTATAAGTATCGTGAGCCCATAAAATCTCAGAAAGATCTTCAACATCCTCTCAAGTATGTCTGTTGACAATCTGAAGCATCCGAAGAATCGACAGACATCGATCGAAGGAGTTCGATCAGCATCGACCGTCAAAAGTGCTCTACAACGAGCTAGCACTCGTGAGGAGTCGATCAGATCGAAAGCTTTATGTGGATGATCTACAGAGGCCAAACATGCTATGTGGCTACATCGTGATGATCAGACTCTCTCAACGGTGATCAGATTACGGCGATCTACTACCCGCACAAAGGTATTGTGTTCTGAACACATTACAGTAAAGTATTTACTGTTCGAATTTGAATTTCAAATTTAAATGACTGCATGCTATATATCATATTTAGATCCTAGTGTAGGATAAATTTATGTTAATTAATTAGATTAATTAATATTTTTTCACTGTAAAATTATAATTTTAAAAAAAAATTAAAATTACCATTTTACCCCTGCACTGAATTATCCCCATAAATGGTATCAGAGCGGGTTCTTAGATATGATATATATATTTGCATGCATATATTAAGTTGTAATCTAAAAGTTTAAATTTGAAATTTGAAATTCAAAATTTAAAATTTAAAATTTAAAATTTAAATTTTGAAATTAGTATATTTAGATATACTTGATCCAAGTAGCAAGTAATCAAATTGGGTTGGTTGCCATGGCCGTCCGGTCATAGGAGAAAAGTAGGGTTTAAGACCTTCTCGTTCTATTCGATGGGGTCTCCTATGGCGGTAGGGGTGCCGCTGCAATTATATCCCATGCAGATGAAGCAGCGAAAGCAATTAATTGTATAGGTTCAATTGTGAAATTTATCATGAATGTGTTAGATTAGATCTAAAGGAATATTCATGATTTATTTTGATTGAGTTATTTTCTGTTATGTAATTAGCAATAGGATTGCTATTTATGAAATGTGCTGATCTATTTGTGAAATGAGTCAACATATTTGGTGAATAGAAAATAAAACCTTTCAAATTTGAAAATTATTTTCGAAATACCAAACCTTGACCCATCAGCCCAAATACTTAAGTAAAAGAATTAAGTGTAGTCTAGTAGGTCTAGAATTATGAATTAAGACCTAAGACAATTGCATAAACTTGTGGGTCAATGGGTTAGATGGATTAGGTCCATAATTGGGTTAGACCTAAGGTTAGCTTAAAGAAATGGACTAAATTAGAGTAATTGATCAAATCTAATCAAAAGTTGAATTAGATTAGGTCAAGGATACTCTAGACTCAACTTCAATAGTTGTAGTTGAATGGGTCCATGTCTTTAACTAGACCAAGATGGACTTAATTCATGGCTATGCGGTGGAACCCTATTTACTAAGTTGATCAAATTAAAACTAATGAACCAGTTGGTGTCTAAGGTAAGTTTGACATTTTGACCAGTGGTTTTTAAGCGGGAGCTACTCGCAGTGATTCGATCTCTGACGAGTTAATGGCTTATCCCCACCACTGATCTCACTTACTTGGCCAACCTGGTGAATTAGGTTTTGATTAGATCACTTGGTGATTAGGGCTCACCCATGTTATTAGGTAAATCAGTTTGACTGATTTAGGTGCTCCTAATGCCAGCTTTAATTAAATCTTTTTTTAATCTGACTTGGTGAAGTCAGTGGGAGGATTGAAATTGGCTGGATATTTTCTTCTCATCTATCCTTTAATAAAATCTTCAAAAATTATTAGGTTCCTAAAAAGGATTAAGTTATATTGATAACTAAGTCATAGCCTCCCATTAAGTAAGTGATAATGAGTCCATTAATTTAATAATCATTGGAGGCCCAAAGGCCTGGTGCTTATTGACTAATGGAATTATCATTCATAATATGATAATTTGGTTTGAGTCTTTCTGATGGTGGTCAGATTGGCCGATCAAAGTCAGGCCTGATCATTTATTGATCCGATTCACCAAATCAAATCATGTTAATGGTTGGACCTAACCAGATCTTTTCAGTGGAGGCCAAAGCCTGCTGATTAGGTTCTGGGGCAAAATCAATTACTAGAAGTTGTTTAGAGAAACAACTGGTTATGAACCTACATATAGATGCACATGGGTTGACCAACCAAAGTTGGGCTCGTGTATAGTCTGTGTGGATTCTAGTACCCACTAAGGAATTAAAGTAATTCCTCGAATTAGAGGTGGAGGCTACCAGTTCGTAAAAATACTGGGAGAAACTTTAGACTAAAGTTCAAGTCTTTAGTATTTATAATTTATATACTAATAGAGGTCTGATTTTTTTTTATGCAACTATGGCCACTACCCTATCACTCCGGTCATTATTAGATAATGACAAGCTTATGGGACTTAATTTCAATAGCTGGTATTGAAAATTAAAAATCATCCTTGAGCATGAACGGATCCTTTATGTAGTAACGGATCGAGCACCTGAGGAGCCAGCCCCGAACGCTAGAGGGACAGATCGAGACACTTATCAGAAGTGGCTCAACGACTGCACCACCGTTCGATGCATTATGCTGGCGGTAATGAATGATGAGTTCAGCCGCAGGTTCGAGAATGCCCAGCCACAGGAGATGCTTCAAATGTTGAACGACTCCTTTGGCACGCCTGATGACGTTGAAAGGCACAAAACTAGTTGTGCCATTTTTAATTCTCGGATGAGGGATGGAGCCTCAGTCACTGATCATGTACTGTACATGATTGAAATGATTGAGCGCTTAAGTAAACTAGGCTTTCCCTTGCACGAGCAGCTCAGTAAGGATGCGATCCTTAATTCATTGCCCAAGTCCTTCCTCTCCTTCCTTACTCATTTTTGGATGACAAAGCCTGTAGTGAACTACCACGGCTTGTTGGGGTTACTGCAGAACTTTGAAAAGGATCACCAGCTCCATAAGGAGTCGGTGAATGTTGTGGGAGGGTCTTCTTCTGGTCGTCGACCCTTTAAGAAAGGGAAGAAAAAGAACAAGAAGAAGAAGAATAAGAAGGTGCAGCTGCATGCTGGGACGTCTGCACAGGGTCAGACCAAGAAGTGCAAGCCCGACCAGAGCCAGGCGGAGTGCTTCTTTTACAAGAAGCAGGGGCATTGGAAGAGAAACTGTCCTCTATACATTGCCTCCCTAGACCCGAACAGGCCGAAGAAGAAGCAAGGTACTTATATGATAACACCTTGCAACTTTTTCATTTGTGATACTACTGCCTGAGTATTGGATATCGAAAGCCCTTATCATATTTGCAATTCGATGCAGGGTCTGCAGGTCAGTAGGAGATTTGATGAAGGCGATAGATTCCTGAACATTGGAGATGGAAGCAAAGTTTCAGTTCTAGCATTAGGAATCATGAACCTTGTAATCAATTCTTGAAATATAATTCTGAGTGAATGTCACTATTAACCAAGTTTTTTATTAAATATTATTTTTGTAGGCTTTTTGGCCATGAACGATTATCAATTTTTAATAAAAAGAAATATTTGCAATATCATTTTGAATGGTGTTATAATGTTTGTTGGATAACTTAATAATGGAATTTACTTTCTATCACAACCTGTTAATGTGGTTCAAACTTTTAGTAAATGCCCTAGAATAGATAATGTGTCAGAAGCCTACCTTTGGCACTGTAGGCTAGGTCATATCAATAAGAACAGGATAAACAGGTTGGCTCAAGAAGAAATTCTTGAAGTAGGTGATTGTGAATCACTTCCAACTTGTGAGTCCTATCTTCTTGGTAAAATGACCAAATCACCTTTTACTGAGAAAGGTGAGCAAGCCAGTGAACTCTTGAGTTTGGTACATTCTGATGTATGTGGACCCATGAGCTCAAGTGCAAGAGGTGAATATTTCTACTTCATAACCTTCACAGACGACCTATCGAGGTACAGGTATGTCTATTTAATGAAGCATAAATTAGAGTCATTTGAAATGTTCAAACTATTCTAAAATGAGATAGAAAAACAAACTGGAAAGTGTATTAAAACTCTTCGATCTGATCGAGGAGGTGAATACCTTTCTAATAATTTTCTGACATATCTTGGGGAGAATGGGATTCTCTCTCAGTGGACTCCTCCTGGAACACCACAACATAATGGTGTATCTGAAAGGAGAAATCGGACCTTGTTGGACATGGTTTGATCCATGATGGGGTTTGCTGGTCTGCCAATCTCCGTCTGGGGATATGCGCTCGAATCGGCTTGTTACCTTCTAAATAAAGTTTCGAGTAAATCTGTAACCAAAATGCCATATGAGATATGGATAGGATGTAAGCCAGTACTCTCGCACCTTAGGATTTGGGGATGTCCGGCTTATGTTAAACGTTTAATTATGGACAAGCTTGGACCTAGGTCTGACAAATGTAATTTTATAGGGTACCCAAAAGAGACCAAAGGGTATTACTTCTACCTAGCTGATGAGCAATAAGTGTTTGTCAGCCTTAAGGCAATCTTTTTTGAAAAGAAGTTCCTTGGTGAAGGGACTGTTGCCTCTAAGGTCAAACTTGACGAAGTTCGACAGATGAAAAAATCGACACAAGTTGCTGAACCTGAACCAGATTTGGTTAGATCAGATCCGGAGCCCATTGTTCAAGCACCCTTATGACGATTTGGTAGAGTACCACGTCAACCAGACAGATACTATGATTTCTTGGTCCGAGACGACGATCCTATCGAAGTTGATGAAAATGATGAGGATCCGATCACCTACATGGATGCAATGCAGAGACCTGACTCTGAGAAATGGCTAGAGGCCATGAAATCCGAAATGGAGTCCATGAAGGTCAACGATGTGTGGACATTGGTTGACCCATCCGAAGGAGTAAAACCCATAGGGTGTAATGGGTCTTCAAGAAGAAGAGTGGCGCAGACGGAAAGGTAAAAACCTATAAAGCTCGTCTGGTTGCCAAGGGATATCGTCAATGTTATGGTATAGACTATGACGAGATGTTTTCTCCTGTGGCAATGCTCAAATCCATTTGGATTATGCTTGCGATAGCTGCCCATCTGGACTATGAAATCTGGCAGATGGATGTGAAGACAGCTTTCCTAAATGGAGAGTTGGATGAAGAGATGTATATGATACAACCTGAAGGATTCACATCCACAGATGAGTCTAAGGTGTGCAGGCTACAGAGGTCCATTTATGGACTTAAGCAGGCATCATGGAGTTGGAACATATGTTTTGATAAGATGATCAAGATGTATGGCTTCGTTAAGAACGGAGAAGAGCCTTGTATTTATAAGTGGGCTAATGGTCCAGTAGTAGTATTTCTTGTATTGTATGTGGATGACATTCTCTTAATCGAAAATGATATCCCTGCATTATAGGGAATAAAGATTTGGCTGTCGTCATAGTTCTCCATGAAGGATCTGGGAGAAGCTTCCTACATCCAAGGGATGAGGATCTATAGGGATAGATCTAAAAGGTTGCTTGGTTTATCTCAGTCCACGTACATTGATACTATGCTGAAGAGGTTCAGCATGGAGAATTCCAAGAAAGTCTATCTTCCGATAGGCCATGGAATTTTTCTCTCGAAGAGAGATTGTCCGACAACACCTCAAGAGAGAGAGCGTATGGGTAGGATTTCATATGCTTCGATCTATCATGTATGCCATGATATGTACACGACCTGATGTGGCATACTCACTAGGGGTAGTGAGTAGATACCAATCTGATCCAGGGGAGAATCACTGGAAGGTTGTTAAAACCATCATGAAGTATTTAAGAAATACTAAGGACCAGTGGCTTGTTTATGGTGAATCAGACTTGAGACTTATAGGGTTTATAGAGTCTAGTTTCCAGTCTGATCACGATGACAGCAAAAGTGTGTCGGGATTTATTTTTACCCTTAATGGTGGGGCTATCTGCTGGAAAAGTTCCAAGCAGCACACAGTGGCTGATTTAGTTTGTGAGGTGGAGTATGTCGCTGCATCAGATGCTGCCAAAGAAGTGGTGTGGCTGAGAAAATTCATCACCGAGCTCAGAGTAGCACCCTCCCTTGTTGGTCTAGTTCTGCTCTACTGTGACAGCTCTGGAGCCATTGCTCAGGCGAAGGAACCAAAGGCACACCAGCGGACGAAGCATATTCTGTGTCGCTACCATCTCATCCAGAAAATTATGGATCGAGGTGACGTCGATCTTCAGAAGATCGATGGAAAGGAGAACCTGGCTGACCCATTCACTAAAGCCATTGCGGTGAAGGAGTTCGACAACTACAAGTCAAAGATGGGTATTAGATACTGCACCGATTGGCTTTAGGCTAAGTGGGAGATTGTTGAAAAAAATATTCCAAAGCTAATCATCAGTCTGTTGATGGTTGTGCTCTTTTTTTGTATTTGTACATGAATTATGAATTAATAAAAAATTATTTTGATATTTTTTATCACAAAATGTTTCATCTTCTAATGAACTCCTATGTTGTAGTGAAGTCCTTAGGACTATTTAGACTCGATAAAGGAGAATTTATCGTTTAGTCCTTAAATCTGTTCGCGACCAAATGATACGTTGTTACTAAGGATGACAACGTTTATCAAGAATAGGTCGTTGTATGCCATATAGGTTGGTTGTCCTCTTAACCAATGAGTGTGGAGACACTGATATGGCATACAGGTGAGATATAAAGGTACATCTGCACTGAACGTGACCAACTCAGGAGCTATTTCTGCTATCAAGATTTGCTCTGATGGAATATGGGTATAAATATTCTTCTGATCTGAGACCGCCATGGTGACTTGCAAGCAACTCACTGCACTTAGGCACTGGACTATCTAAATTTTTAATTTAGTGACGGAAGACTGCTGGGTGTAGTCAAGTACTTGACTTGTCGGTGCGTGTGTCAAGATGGGATTGACCACTCCAGTTTAAGAGCTATGTACAGTCATGTTTCAATTTAGCAAAACCTTGGCCAGGGTAGTCCTTGTGAGGAGTCACAAGACTGTTTGAGTTGAGCATGATTCGGATGATCTGATCAGGGTTGACAGTTTAACCCTGAGTCGTCCTAAACACAGAGGTCAAAAGGATGAATTATACAGTAACCATATTCATATAGGTTCTGAGTGTTGCAATTGTGACTCTTTGACCTATCCAAACGTCGGGTACCATTGCTAGATGGTCACTTCGATTAGTACAGGAATTGGTTCCTGTGCTACCGGCTTAGGTTCGAACCTGCGGGGTCACACACATTAGAGGTTCCTATTTGATCTGATGGCTGGTGTAGAATCCTACATATTTGGGACTCAGTGATCGAGAATCATGATTCTCTAATCATGAGTTCCACACATTATGGGTACCGGGGTCAAGAGTCCCACTGGTTGGGACTTTTTGTTCAGGATTACATATCGATGAATTCTGATACCCGATTGCCCATCAGATTTGCACAAAATATTTATGAGAGGTTTTATTAGTGATTTGATCACTAATTAACTCAATTTGATTGAGTAATTATTTTTGGATCAAGTCCAATTGAATTGGATTCAGTTGGGTTTGACCCGATTAGGTTAAGAGTTGACCTAATCGTCGAGATGGTTTGGTCCCTGATTTGATCAAGGGTTGGGCTTAGTAAATTCCTGATATGATTAAGATTTTATTGAGCCTAATTAAGCCTAATTAAGTTGGGTTTAAATTAGTCTAATTGGACCTAACTTATTTGGTTCAATTAGGTTGGTTTAAATAATGAAACCACCTTGACCCAATCTCCATGCGCCACCTCACTTCCATTGCACCCATTTGAATTAATGAGAAGGAACTTCTCATAAATTTTTTCCTCATGCTAAGCCCTCTCCACACCCCACTTTAATGTGCCAAATGAATGGATAAGGATGATTGGTTGGCCATTCAAATTTTGAATTTGAATGGGCAATCAATTATTGCACCTTATCCCTTTTTTTTACGCCCCATTTATTACATGAGAAAAGATTTCTCATGAAATCACTCCATGCATAATTTAAGCCACGCCTCATGCCTTTAGTGGATAAGGGATGAGTTGGTGTCCATTTGAATTTAAAATTTTATTTGAATTCAAATATGCAATTACTCATCTTTATCCTTTCTTTTGGATAAGACGTTTGACGTTGTTATAAAAGGAGGTGAAGAGTGGGGCGTGCAAGAAGAAGATTTTTGGAGAAAAATTTTGGGGTGTGAGAAGTCTTGTGCATGAGAAGGAAGTCCATATCCTTCTAAGAAAAAAGAAAAGAAAAGAAAGAAAAATGGGTGCAAGGTTTTCGATGAGTTCCCTAGAGTTTTAGCCTAAGGTTCTGGAAGTGAGAAAGTGAGCTACGAGTGTCGTGAGCCCACAAAATCTCAGGAAGATCTTCAACATCCTCTTAACCATGTCTGTTGATAATCTGAAGCATTCAAAGAATCGACAGACATCGATCAAAGGAGTTCGATCAGCATCGACCGTCAAAAGGGTTCTATAACGAGCTAGCACTCGTGAGGAGTCGATCAGATCGGGAGCTTCGTGTGGATGATCCGCAGAGGTCAGACACACTGTATGACTGCATCATGATGATCAGACTCTCCTAACGGTGATTAGATTATGGTGATCTACTACTCGCACAAAGGTATTGTGTTTTGAACACATTGCAGTAAAGTGTTTACTGTTCGAATTTGAATTTCAAATTTAAATGAATGTATGCTATATATCATATTTAGATCCTAGTGTAGGATAAACTTATGTTAATTAATTAAATTAATTAATATTTTTCCACTGTAAAATTATAATTTTAAAAAAATTTTAAAATTACCATTTTACCCCTGCACTGAATTATCCCCAAAATGTACATGCTGACAGATCCGACACCCAAGGAGCCAGCCTCAAATGCTCGTAGTACAGTCTGAGATACTTATCAAAAGTGGCTTAACAATCGAACCACGGTGTGTTGCATAATGCTAATGGTTATGAATGATGAGTTCAACTATAGATTTGAGAATGCTCAACCACAGGATATGCTTCAAATATAGAATGAGTCTTTTGGCACATTCGACGATGTTGAGAGGCACAAGATGACTTGTGCTATCTTCAATGCTTGAATGAGAGAAGAGGTATCAGTCATTGATCATGTATTGTATATGATCGAGATGATTGAATGGCTGAGCAAGTTTGACTTTCCTTTACATAAGCAATTGGGAAAGGATGCAATTTTGAACTCTTTGTCAAAATCCTACCTTCCTTTTTTTACTCATTATAGAATGACAAAGCTTGCAGTTAACTATTATGATTTGCTAGGGTTGCTGCAAAACTTTGAGAAGGATCATCAGTTTCACAAAGAATCGATGAATGTGATGGGAGGGTCTTCTTCTGGACATCGATCCTTTAAGAAAGGGAAGAAGAACAAGAAGAATAAAAAGAAGGTGCAAAGTACTGGGGCATCCAAACCCAGTCAGACCAAGAACTTCAAGTCCGACCAAAGTTCGATGGAATGCTGCTATTGCAAAAAGCAAGGGTATTGGAAGAGGAACTATCCTTAGTACATTATCTCTCTAAATCCGAATAGGCCGAGAAAAAAGCAAGCTATTGCTGGACAAGATAATTATATGATAACATCTTATAATTTCTCTATTTGTGATTCTACTATCTGGATATTAGATACCAGAAGTTCTTTTAATATATATAATTCGTTGCAGGGTCTGTAGATCAATAGAAGATTTAAAGAAGGCGAAAGATTCCTTAATGTTAGATATGAAAGACCTATTCCAGTTCTAGTGTTAGGGATTGTGAAACTTATATTTAAGTCCAATATAATTGTTCTCAGTGAATGTCACTTTTGTTCTTCATTTTTGTTGAATATTATTTCTATAAGCCTTTTGGCCATAAACAGTTATAAGATTTCAATAATTTTTTTTTTTTTAATATCATTGTGAATGGTGTTAATGTGATGAATAAACAATTGAATAATAAAATTTATATATTGTCACAACCTGTTAGTGTAATGTATATGACTGGCAAACATCCTAGAATTGATGATGTCTCCAATATCTACCTTTGGCACTATAGGTTAGGTTATGTTAATAAGAACAGAATAAATAGGTTGACTTAAGAGAAAATCTTTGAAATCAATGATTATGAATCACTTCCTACCTGTGAGTCCTATCTCCTTAGAAAAATGTTCAAGTCATCTTTTACTAAAAAAGATGAATAAGCCAATGAAGTTCTAGGTCTAATACATACTAATGTATATGCACCCATGAACACGAGTGTGAGAGATAGATATTACTACTTCATTACATTTGTAAACGACCTATCGAGGTATGGACACATCTATTTAATGACACATAAGTCTGAATCATTTGAAATATTCTAACAGTTCGATAATGAGATAGAGAAATAAATTGGAAAGAGTATTAAAACTCTTCGATCCGACTAAGGAGGAGAATATCTCTTCAATAAATTTTTGACAAACTTAGAAGAGAATGGAATTCTCTTGTAGTGGACCCCTCCTAGAACATCATAGCATAATGGCATGTCGAAAAGAAGAAATCGAATCCTGCTAGACATGATTCGATCTATGATGGACTTTGTAAGTCTGATGATCTCCTTTTGGGGATATGCACTTAAGTCGATTTGTTATATACTTAATAAAGTTCTGAGTAAGACTATAAGTAAAATACTTTATGAGATATAGACAGGCCGTAAGTAAATATTCTCTCATCTTAGGATTTGGGGGTGTCTGATTTATGTCAAATATTTGAAAATAGACAAGCTCAGACCTAGATCTGATAAGTGTCTATTTATAAGATACCCAAAAGAGACTAAAGAGTATTACTTCTATTTTGTTGATGAATAAAAGATGTTCGTCAGTAATAAGATAGTCTTTTTGAAAAAGAAGTTTCTTGGGGAAGGAACTAATGCCTCTAAGGTTAAACTTGATGAAGTTTAATTGATAGAAGAAGCAGTACAATTTAGTAAACCTATATAATCGGATTTGATTAGATCAAATTCAGAACCTATTATAGAGACATCTTTAAGAAGATCTGATAGAGTACCACATCAGTCAGACATAAACTATAGTTTTTTCATCCGAAATGATGATCTTGTTGAACTCGATAAGAATAATGAGGATCTAATTATCTACATGAATGCAATGTAAAGGTCTGACTCTGATAAGTGGCTAGAACCATAAAATTCAAAATGAAGTCCATAAAGGTCAACGATGTATGGATATTAGTTGATCCACCTGAAGGGATAAATCCATAGGATATAAGTGGATCTTCAAAAGAAAAAGAGATACAGATGGATAGAGACCTATAAAGTCTATCTGGATGTCAAGGATTATCGTTAATATTATGGTATTGACTATGACCAGATGTTTTCTCCTCTAACAATGCTCAAGTCTATTTAGATTATACTTGCGATTGTATCACACCTAGACTATGAAATCTGATAAATAGATATGAAAACAGCCTTCCTAAATGGAGAGTTGGAAGAAGAGGTGTATATGATATAACCTGAAAGTTTCATATCCACAGATGAGTCTAAGGTATGCAAGCTTCAAAGGTCTATTTATGGACTAAAGCAGGCATCTCGAAGTTGGAACATACATTTTGATAAAGTGATCAGAACGTATGGCTTTATTAAAAAGGGAGAAGAACCCTGGATATACAAGTGGGTTAATAATTTTGTAGTAGTATTTCTTATTTTATATATGAATGATATTCTCTTAATTGAAAATGATATCCCTACATTATAAGGAATAAAGGTTTAGTTGTCATCATATTTCTCTATAAAAGACTTGGGAGAAGTATCCTACATTCTTGGATGAAGATCTATAGAGATAGATCTAAGAAGTTATATGGGTTATCCCAATCCACGTACATTGATACGGTGCTGAATGGTTCAATATGGAGAATTTCAAGAAAGGTTATCTTTCGATGGGCCACAAAATTTTTTTCTCAAAGAGGTATTGTCCGATAACTCCTCAAGGGAGAGAGTGTACGAGTAAAATTTCATATGCTTTAGCAGTAGGATCTATTATGTATACTATGACATATACAAAATCAGATGTGGTATACTCAATAGAGATAGTGAGTAGAGATTAGTCCAATCCAGGTGAGAATCACTGGAAGGTCGTAAAGACCATCCTTAAGTATTTGAAAAATACTAAGGATCAGAGGCTTATCTATGGAGAATCTGACTTAAAATTTGTGAGGTTTACAGACTTCAATTTTCAGTCAGATCATGATGATAGCAAGAGTGATCGGAATACGTATACATCCTAAATGATGGAGTAATTTACTGAAAAAGTTTCAAGCAGTACACTGTGGATGACTCTACTTGCAAAACAGAATATATCATGGCATCTGATGCTGCGAAGGAAGCTGTGTGATTGTGGAAGTTCATCGATGAGCTCAGAGTGGCATCCTCTCTCGATGGCTATATCTTGTTGTACTATGATAGCACTGGCGTCATTGCTTAAGCGAAGGAACCGAAGTCATATCGGTGCACCAAGCATATTTTGCATTGCTACCATCTGGTCTGGGAGATCGTGATTCGAAGTAACGTCGAGCTTCAGAAGATTGATGAAAAGAAGAATCTGATCGATCCATTTACTAATACCCTTGGTATCAAGGAGTTCGAAGATTATAAATTGAAGATGGGTATACGATACTGTATCGATTATGTCCCAAAGCCAATCATCAGTCTATTGATAGTTGAGCTCATTATTGTAATTATATATGAATTATTAAATAGTAAATATCATTTGATTTTTCATCACTATGTACATCTTCTTTGAACTCTTATATTGTGATGAAGTCCTTAGGACTATTTGAATCGATATAGGAGGATATATCATTTAGTCCTTAAACCTAATTCATTATCAAATGATATACTATTATTAGGATGATATCTATATCAAGTGTAAGTCATTGTGTACCATGGGTGTTGGTTATCCTCTTAACCAAGAAGTATGGAGATACTGACATGGCATGCAAGTGAGACATAAGTATATATCTCACTGAATGTAACCAATTATGGAGCGCTTTGCTATCAAGAGTAGCTTATGAAAGATATGGATATAAGTGTCCCTTCGATCTAAGATTATCATGGTGACTTGCAAACAACTCTCTGTACTTTGATATTGGATTATCTGAATTTTTAATTCAGTGATGAAAAGTTTCTGGGCATAGTCAAATACTTGTAAAGTCAGCGTGTGAGTCAAGATGGAATTGACCCTTTCGGACAAGTAAGAGTTAATGCATCACTGTATTTTAATTCAGTAAAACCTCGACTGGGATAATCCATGTGATAAATTTGAAAAGTTGAAATACAATGTAGATAACTTTTTCTAGATTGACAGTTAAACCTTAGGTCACCTTAAGCATTAGGGTCAAAGGGATAAATTATATGGCAACCATATGCCAATGGGTTCTTGAATGTTATTTAGCAATCTTTCGATCTATCCAGATGTCGGATACCATTGCTAGATGGTCACTTTGATTGGTATAAAAAAAATATTTTTGTGCTACTGACTTAGGTTTGAACCTATGGAGTCACACTCAAATAAAATTTTTGATTGATCATGTGGCTGATCGATGATTAAGAACCATTTTAGGATATAACTGTCAATTCAATTGATGATTAATCTTATGAAAAAATTATAATAAATTAATTTATTAATAGTTGATGAATTATAAGAGGATTGATTAATAATTAGATTACTAATTAGCTCAATTTGATTGAGCATTGAGATTTGGATTAAGTCTAATTGAATTAGATTCAATTAGATTTGATCCGATTAGGTTATGAGTTGATCTAATTGCTAAAAGAGTTTGGTTCCTGATTTGATCATGATTTGAGCTCGATTAATTTTAATTCAATTAGAATTTAGTTGAGATAGTTAAGTATCTAATAAGATTAGGTCTTGATGTCTAATTGGGTCTAACTTAATTTGATTAAGAAAGAGACCTAATGAGGTAAACCCTGAAGAGTCCAAACAAGGTTGGACTCTTCCTAAAGCACCGAATAATTTCTCCAAGCCCTCCTCTCCATGCGACTTCTATTTTTTTTTTTTGCATGGAGATTTTATATGCCTAAGAGGCTCTTGTCACCCACTCTAGATTAGGGAAGGGTTGGTTAAAAATTTGAGTTCAAAAGGTTTGAATTTGAATGAGAACTTAGAGTCCAAACCTTGTTGGACTCTTTTCAAAATTGCGGACCTCTCTTGCCATGTGAGAATCAATTCTTGCATGAAGTTTTCCCACACCATTCAAATGTTTGCCACCCTATTTTTGAGATCCATAGATAAAGATAGTGTTTGGTTCAAGTTTGATTCCAATTTGATTTGAATGGTGATAAGGATAAACCATTATTTGAACTTGAATCAAACTACCTCTCCTTATCTTTTGTGGAATGCCACCTTAAGAAGAGATGGAATTTTATGCAACAAATAGGTTGGTTTTTTTGGTGAGAAAAATCTGAGAAGGGGCACAAAAAATCTGAGAGGGGTAGGCCTTCTTGTGTGACAAAAAGAGGATACCGATTCCTCTTTGGGTGTGAGTTCTAGGATGGGTATTTTAGGATTTCAGCTTTAGATTTTGTGAGAAGAAAAATCAAGAGGATCTTATTCTGTTCTTCCTACACCACCACTTCCTCCTATTTTTCCATCTTCAGATCCAGAAGAATTCGGGTGATCCAAAAGAAGAAGCATATATCAGCCATCCACTATCTTTTATGCCAGCTAGCACTCCCAGGGATGGACGATCTGATTAAGACTTAGAGTGGACATCCTATAAAGGCTGGATGTACTGTGTGGCTCCTCGATATTAGGAAGAACTTGCTACCATATCTATCAGTAGGGGTGATCATCAATCCATGCTCTAAAAAGAATCTAATCTCTGTAGATAAGATCTACCATTGATTAGTTTGCTTGTTTCAAATTCGATCTGCTTGCATGATTGATATGATCAATCGCACTTAAAATCAAATGTTGCATTTATTCATATCATGTGATCCTAATTAGGTTGGTTCTAGATCAGAACTAGGATATGCAAATAGATTAAATTGTTTAATCTATAATCTTCTACTAAAAAATTTTGAAAATGCATACTTTTAACTGTCAATTTTTTCTTCAAATGGTATCAGAGTCGCATTTCTTATAATATGTATATTATGCATATAATTTGATTTTAATTATTTAAATTAAATTTGAATAATCAATCTTAATTTTGAGTAGTGTAGTAGTCAAATTGGGTAGATCGTCATAGCCGTCCGGTTATAGGAGAAAGTAGGATTTCATGGCCCTCTCCTCCTATTTGATGAGATTCTCCTATGGCATATAGGGATGCTGCACGGTTAATTTTCATGAAGATAAATAATGAAAGGAGCTTAAAACTTTTATTTTAGATCTGATATATTGTATGTTAGATCTAAAATTAATTTTCAATTGATTCTATGGCAATTTATAAAAATATTTTATAAAATTACAAACTATTTTCAAATACAAAACCCCAACCTCTATCAGCCGAAAATTTAATTGAGAATTAAGCGATCTATATTTGAAAATAAAAAATTTAAGGCCTATTTTTTATAAATCATGGGTTTATGGGTTAGCTCGTGTCAGGTCCATTTAACTGGATTAGACCTAGGGTTAGAAATTATTAACAATGAACTATATTAGTAATTGATCAAATTTAATTAACAGTTAATTCTGATTGGGTCAATTCTTCTCTTGATCAATTCTCAATAGTTATAGTTAGTCAGAGTCCATATTTTTGATTAGATCAAGATAGACCTCGATCGTAGCTCCATGGTCGAACTCAAGTCTATAAGTTGTTCGAATTCAAACTGATTAACCAGTGGGTGTCTAAGGTAAGTATGGCAGTCTTAATCGATGGTCATTAATTGGGAGCTACTCGCATGGATTGAGTCTATGGCAGTTCTTCTATTATGGGTTCCAACAAGATATAGGTCAAGGATAACTTGTTAAATCAGTTCGTCCATCATATATCAGATTTAATCAACTCATGTCCATGTAAAATCTTATGGAAACTCCTTTCTATCATTCACCTATCATGGATATAGATTTTAGGACTCAATCTCATGAATTGCATAGGACCTCTCCCTATTTATCAAGATCAACAGATCCCATCTAGGTGTATATCCTATTCCTACAATAGACCTACTGTAGCCAACATATACTGTAAGATTTCGAATGGCTAGGTAACCAAGTGATTGTGCAGTCAAATTATAGCAACCCGACTACGAACAACTGAGGCATTATAGGTCAAAGAACTATCTACACCACTACAACTTTGAGTAACTTACTGATGAGTGGATAGCCATCCTAGTAATTTTTTATGTTTGTCATGCTTAACACCCTTGATCTCTATCAAGCACCTGCACTCTTGCTCCAATATCCCTGCATAGTCGACTCGAGACTTATCTATCCATGAAGAAAAATGATCTGTACACTGATCTATCCAGATCAGTCACCATCTCTGTGACTATCTATCGATCGAAAATATTTAGAAATTAACCACTAATGATGCATGCCTCAAATTCTCAACTTTTGAGAATACGTGTCATCATTCGTTAATTCCTCAGATGATTCATAGACACAATTAAAATACAACATGAATGAAAAAATAATCTAAATTTTATTTATTTCAAAATTTAATTATAAAGTTATGCCTCTAAAATGTGTACATATGTCAGCCAATTTAGCTTTTAGGACATACATCTAATAGCTGAAAGGTGACTTCATTAGGAGTCCGAGCTCATTGAAAAGTCAATCTCATTAGAAGGGCTTATAATAAGGCTGAGCTCATTAGAAGGCCGATCTTATCAGATGGTCGAGATCATCAAAAACCTGATCTTCAGATTGATAAAGCCCCAAAAGATGCAAATGGAGATAAGATCTTCCTTCATTAAAAATTCAATCTTCGAATCAATAGAGTCCTGAAGGGCATGAATGGAGATAAGATCTCTCTTATTAAAAATTCAATCTTTGGATTGGTAGAGCCCTAAAGGGCACAAATAGAGATAAAATCTTCCTATCATTAAGAATTCAATCTCTGAATCGGTAAAGCCTCGAAGGGCACAAATAAAGATAAGATCTTCCTATCATTGAAAATTTGATCTCCTAATTGATAAAGCCCTAAAGGGCTAAGATAGAGATAAGATCTCCTGATCTATTAAATATTGATCTATGTATCGAGGTTATCTTCAAGTTCTATCAAATATTGATCCATGGATTGAGATTATCTTGAAGTTTTATCAAATATCGATCTACAGATCGAGGTTATCTTGAAGTTCTATCAAATATTGATCTTCAAATCGAGGTTATCTTGAAGTTCTATCAAAGGCTGATCTATGGATCGAGGTTATTTTGAAGTTCTATTAAATATCGATTTACAGATCGAGGTTATTTTGAAGTTTCATCAAATATTGATCTCTGGATTAAGATTACCTTGAAGTTCTATCAAATATCGATCTTCAGATAGAGATTATCTTGAAGTTCTATCAAATATCGATCTTCAGATCAAGATTATCTTGAAGTTCTATCAAATATCAATCTCTGAATCAAGATTATTTTGAAGTTATATGAAATACTAATCTACAGATCATAGTTATCTTGAAGTTCTATCAAATATTGATCTTCGAATCGAGGTTATCTTGAAGTTCTATCAAATATCGATCTCTAGATTGAGATTATCTTGAAGTTCTATCAAATATCGATCTTTGGATCGAAGTTATCTTGAAGTTATATCAAATACTGATCTACGGATTGAGATTATCTTGAAGTTCTATCAAACATCAATCTACAGATCGAGGTTATCTTGAAGTTCTATTAAATATCGATCTTTAGATTGAGATTATCTTAAAGTTCTATCAAATATCGATTTTCAGATCGAGGTTATCTTGAAGTTCTGATATAAATCTAATTTATTCAAAGCTAGATTTGATGAAACATCAAAAGCTGATCTTCGAATCGAGCTTAAGTCCTGAAGGGCCAAAATGGAAATAAGATCTCCTGATTATTGAAAAGCCAATCTCCAGATCGGGCTTAAGCCTTGAAGGGCTAAAATTGAAGATAGGATCTCCTGATCATTAAAAATCTAATCTATTCTTTACATTGGATAAAGAATACCAATATCTGGATCGAGGTTATCTTAAAAATCTGATCTATTCAAAGCTACATCGAATAAAGAATACTGATTTTTGATTGGAATTATCTAAAAGTTCTAATAAAAATCTGACCTACTCAAGGCTACATCAGATAAAGTTATGCACAAAGTCCTTTGACTTTAAAAAAGTTATGAAAATTTATCTAAGGGACAAAAATACACAGCTCAAATCAAAAGATGCTGAGATATCTTAAGAGGGAAGGAGAAGAAAAACCTCAAGACGAAACTTCTGATGCATGAAGGACTCGATCTACCCATGATGACATCGAATAGAATCCGAGCAGTTTACTTAAAGACCCAAAGGGCACAAATTTGCCACCTCAGATAAGTTGAGAATTTTTTTCTCAGATTACTTCTTTCATCTAAAGCGGCTTCTTTGAACTCAGAAGTGGGGGGCAAGTGTTGTAGGGATTATCCCACCTCAGCTAATATCCTCAAGAGTTAGGAGTTCTCGAATTAATAAGAATTTTGATATAAAGCTCGACTGTGGAGCTCAACATAAAGCCGACCTCAATTGGAGGTTGAGCTCGTCATAAAGTCGATCTTAACGAAAGGCTGAGATCATCAAAAAGCTGACTTCAACTGAAGACTGAGATCATCATAAAGCCGACCTCAATGAAAGACTGAGATCATTATAAACTCGATCTCATCAGAAGGCCAACCTCATCAGAAAGCTGACCTCATCAGAAGGTTGACCTCATCAGAAAGCTGAATGCCGACCTAGCTCAACTCAGCTCAACTAAACACCAATTTGAGCTAACCTGAATTGACTCCTGATGAAGCATTATGATCAATTCGGCTATCTACCGACCTGACCTATGGGACTCCTTAATATAGATAGTTATTTTATAGCTATCTTCCAGCTTTGCTATAGTCATGCTATAACTCATCTCCAGCTGGCATGTACAGCTAAGTATGACATCACTTCTAGCTAATATATATAGCTACACTCTAGTTCACTTACAACTGACCTCTAGTGGCTTAACAAACTCCTCCAACAGTCTAACAAACTCTATAATGGCCTCATCAGCCCCTTTATAAATAGAGGGCTAGGGATCCTTCAAGGGTAAGTGCTAAGTCCCAAGCTCTAAACTCTAACTAGAGCTCAAACTAGAGTGAGACTCTGTCGGTGAGAACTTGCCAATTCTCAAATGAGAGCTCTAGTTTCCATCCAATCCAAACTCACTAATTCCACACAAATCCTCTTGCTCTCTTCTACTTTTTCCACCTATTTACGAGGCTCGAACCGACTTAAGCATTGGAAGATCAAGAACCAGAGGATCCCCACTGCTTGTTGACTTATTTTGTAGGTTTCTTCGATAGCATTTTAGATCAGACTATGATTGACCTCCAGCTCGACTTCATCCAATCTCCCCACCTTAAATTTTGAACCTCACAGCAACATGCTCAGAACTCAAAATCAGCAAATTCCAAAAAAAAAAAAAGAAAAGAAAAAAAGAATTGGTTTTGGTTGCAAAATGACTTTCTGAGTTACAAATTATTACATAAATCAATGATGGGTGAGTTTGAAATGTGCAATGAGGCATGCGATCTTCTTCTTTTTTTCTTCTTGTGAAATTGGGATTATGAAAGAATATTTTAGCCTAGCAATGTCCATTTTATTATCACAAAAGGCCAGAAAGATGCAAGGATGTCATTTTTCTTATCACATGCTAGAAAGTCTAGTAGAAAGTAGACCAAATCCATCCAGCCTACATGCTTTTTCATTATCTGGATCAAAGGTTGACCATCAAATTTCAACTCAATCACCTGACTTTAGTCAACTTGATCCTTTTTGTCCCAATATCACATATCTGTGCTCAACCGTCCCCTATGGGATATAAGATGTTGAAAGCCATTCACCCAATCTTAGGAGGCTCTATCATGGTTGTTGATAGAATCTTCTAGGCCTGATCAATAGTTTGAAAATTTTAAATTTTGAATTTTAAATTTTAAATATAGGAGAGATCCCATGTTCTATTTGTTATTTCTTTATAACTTTGTATAATTATGATTGTAATTATTTCTTTCTATCTTTACATAATCATGATTATAAATCTTTTATATATTTTTAACTATAAGTATAGATAACCGACTTACTGTTAGAAAATTGGGTAGGGTTGCATGTATAGATTTCAAAACCTTTTTGAAGAGCAGCAAAAATGAATCGGATTAAATTCTTTAACCCCATATGCATTAGATCTCATCTAATACTATCCGAGCCTAGGAATAAAGATATGCATATAATCAAAAAATTAAAATAAAAAAAAAATCAAATCTCAATATCTTTACATGGGTTGAAATATACTGCTATCAATGATCTTAGATCCGAAGTTTCTTGAGCTGCACACTTGTCCGGCCTCTATAGATATCCACCGGGATCAATCTTGAATCTTTCTTCTTATGGTAGATCTTTCTTCTTAAAGTAAAATCTTAGCCTCTTTGAACTTTGATCAATAGTTGATCTTGACTGCAACCTCAGCCTTTGAATTGTAGCCTTTTTTTCCTCATTCCTTGCTATAAAAGAGACACCTCTCAACTCAGGCGTGTGGGATGATGGATGCCCAACCCTTGGGCATTGAAAAGAGAGAAGGAAGAGAGGGTAAGGCATGGAGAGAGAGGAGAGAGAGATCTGATTTTAATCAATAAATTCCAATCATTATTAAATCCTAAAAGACCATCTCTTATATAGACCTTTTCTTGATTCCAAATCAAGAACCAATCCACCTAAAAAGGCTAGTCCGTATCTCATAAAGATTTTTACTTTTTTAATCTGATTATTTTTTAAAAAAATTAGACTTAATTAGTATGAGCTTCACCTCCTTTGGTAAGTAAATGGGATGCCCCATTCAAAATAGGCAGACTAAGTGGGTACCCCTAATCAAAAAGAGGCAGGTAGTTGGGGTGACAATACTTGGTGTCCCCTTAGGATTTTTATGCATAAGAGAGGGGGCGTGGCCCCTCTCTCTCTCCTTCCATGCCTAAGTAAGAGAGGAAGTGGGCTCCTCTCTCTATCTCATGCCCTATCTAAGGGCAGGTGCCATCTCTTCTTTTCAATAAATTCCACATTACATTAGAAAATAACAAGACAAAAAATATGAGATTAGTTAGCCAACTCATTGACTTAATCCAATCTTTTTGGGCCCATAAATAGATTCCCCACTAAATTCAAATCAAAATAGATTTAGATTAGGTTCAAAGTAATGGACTTGATCCAATCCTTATCTAATAAGAAATTGAAGTCCAGAGAAGAATTAGGTTTAACCATGTACTAGCATGGTTCTCATAAACTCAATAAGATTTTATCAAATTTTAATCCAATTAGAACTTCATAAGTTCAATTGATTAATTCAAGATTAAATTCCTTAATGTGTGACCCCATAGGTTTCATTCTATCTAGTAGTGAGATATATCATGATTTCTATCACAATATCATTGAATTTTTTTTTGATGAATTGGAATAATTTCAACTCTATCCTTTGAGGATAATTGATCATCAAGATGATGTCCAATGAGTCTCACAATCCATCAGTGATATCTAGCAATATATAGTGACAATCCAGTAAAATGAAAATATGAATCTCTAGGTGCAATTATTGTATGATTCAATCCTTCTTCATGAGTCTCGACTTGATGGAGGTTATGAAAACTCATCAGACCCCATTATCAGTTATATGCTAGATTGGCTCGACTCAAGTTTACTTGTGAATCTCATAAATTTTTTTTTCAGTATTCACACTTGCTTTAGTCAAAAACTTTCTAAACTCAATTTTACAAATCGCATAGAACTTCTCTTTTTCCTCTAAGATTGATAGATTCCATCTAGGTGCATCCTACTCCAAACAATAAACCTAAACCTAATATAGCCAATATACATAGTAAGGGCCTGAATGGCTAGGGAGCAAGAGAACGTACAGTCAAACTCAGTAGCCATACTATGAATAGCTGATGACACCGCAGGTCAAAGGATCACTCACACTACTACAGCATTGAAAAAATTATCGATGAGTGAGTAGACATTTAAGTGAATTTTCATGTTTGTCATGCTTAGTACAAGTTATTTTCTAACAACTATTTGCACCCTCACACCAGTGTCCCTACACTACAGACCTAAGACTCATCTAGCTAGAAGAAAGGTGAACCATGCACCAATCTTGAATAGATTGATCACTATCCTCCATGCACCAATCTCAAATGGAAGTATTTAGAAACTAACCACTAATTAATGTATGTCTCAAATTCTCAATATTTTGAGAATATATAAAAATCATCTTTGTCAATTTTTAGGACAAATTATTGACACATAAACATGATTGGAATAAAAAATTTTTTACAAGTAATAAAAATATTATAAGTACAAAATTAAGTCTTGGAATTACAAAATGTGCCAGCAAACATTGGCTTCTAGGGCACATATCTAACACTGACAAGATTGAGGTAGGAAAAGTTTTCCACAATATTTATTTTTCCATACATTCTTCTTTCCACATGTTATCAGAGCCTATCTCCATGGTATTCTCCTCCAACTCGATATCTACATCTACCACCTTATCTTCAATTGCTATTCAACTTAGTCAGAGTAATTTTATTATCTGGAAGGCACATATTTGACCTCTCTTGATAGCCAATCCATAATGAGATTTTGTAGATGGCACAACTTCACCTCTACCTCCAACAATTGTTACAACTTCAAATAATGGAAGAACAAAGAAGTCAATTTCTAATCTGGCTTATGAATCATGATTTCTATATGATCAAATTGCTTTGTCATGGTTTCTCAATAATATATCTGATGCAATAATGGTTCATATCATCGGATTGCCACATGCATGAGATGTTTGGCTTGCTCTTGAATGGCTTTATTGTGATTCAGAGTGAAGCACATTACATTACTCTTATAACGAATTTCTGTGCTCTTAACAAGGGCTTGATACTATGAATGATTATCTGTATGAGGTAAAGAGGATATCAGACAACTTGACTATCATTAATAGACCAGTGTCGCTTGCTGATATATGCCATCAAATCTTGCTCGACCTTGATCCAGAGTACAAATACCTTATCTCTACACTCCTTACCATGAAAATCGCAGCTAGTTTTGAAGAACTACATGGCATTCTTCTCCAATATGATATCTGATTGAGATTCCAAAATTTTAAAACTCATTCTACTAATGGGTGAGATTCCACCCATTATAAATTATGGATAAAAAGGTAGCCAATGAGGTCCCCCACAACATGCCCAACAACTAGCATGTAATTTCTCTAATTACAGACTATCTACCTTTTCTCAACATGGATCTTATCACCAAAAGGATTGTGATTTAAGATCTCCAAATACTATTAATAGGTGAACTCAAAATAAGGTACATTATCAAGTTTGGCGTAAATATGATCACATAGCCTTGAAGTGTTACCATCTCTTTGATCAATCATATCAAGTAGTAGCTATTTCTCCACAAGCAAATCTTGCTATTATGCATGATCTTACATGGTACATAGATACATGTACATCTGATCACATGACTCTAGATTTGTTCAATCTTCAACTTGACTCTAACTACAATAGTCCTGAACAAGTTATCATAGGAGATGGTTCAGATTTGACTATAAAAATCATTGGTCCCTCTCTTTTATACACTTCTATTCATCCTTTCCAACTTAATAATATTTTGCATATCCCTCAAATCTCTAAAATTTTTTACTTATATCTCAATCCATACATCATAATCCCTATTATTTTGAGTTTTATCCTCACTATTTTTGTGTAAAAGATCTCACATTCACTCAAACCCTCCTCAAGGGTACACTTAAGGATGGAGTTTATTATTTCTCATCTTGGAGTATCAACAAGAAGGCTTCTATTGCATATGTTGCCTCAACTAGTATTTCTCAATCTATTTGGTATCAACATCTTAGGCATGTTTCTATGCCACTTGTCTCTAAACTTCTTAGTAACTCATATTTGAATTCTCATAATAATGATAAAGTTTCAATTTGCTCTATATGTCAATTACGTAAGAGTCAATATTCTTTGTCTCTTTCACATTCTCATTCTAGGTCTTCCTCTATTCTTAAACTTGTGCATACTAATATTTAAGGCCTTCTCTTGTTTTATCATATTTTGGGTACCCATACTACGTACATTTTTTTAGATGATTATAGTTGTTTCTCCTGATATTACTTATTGAAAAATCATTACAATATTTGTCATATCTTCCATACTTTTCGATTGTATATTGAAAAATTTTCAATTGTATGTTGAAAAAGTGTCTTACAATATAAATTAAATTTCTCCAAATTGATTGTGATCATGAATTTGAATCACAGTCCTTTCAATAGGAATTAAATGATCATGGAATTGATCATTGCTTCTCATGCCCCTATACCTCCCAACAAAATAAGGTGGTAGAATACAAACACCACCATATTATAGAAGCAGGCCTTGCTCTTCTTGCACAATTTAATCTTCTTTCAAAATTTTGGGATACTACCTTTGAAATAGCTAATTTCCTCGTTAATCATTTATCCACACTTACACTCCATTTTACTTCACCTTTGAAAAGTTATTTCATAAAAAGGTCAGATTATAATTTCCTTCATGTTTTTGGCTCTCTATGCTTTCTCTATCTTTGTTCCTATAATAAAAATAAGTTAGAATATCATTCTCTTTCATGTGTCTTTCTTGGTTATCCTATGAATTTTTAGGGGTATTGATGCTACATCCTTCCTTCTTCTAAGTGCATCTTCATTTCTCGAGATATTATCTTCAATGAGACAGTACTTCCTTATGCATAGAATTCTTCTAGTGATACTCTCAAGCAAATCAATAGCCCTTCTAAGACCTCTTCTTTACCATGGCTTTCATTCGAGCCCAATAATCATTTAACATCAATCATATTAATCCACCCGTATCCCCAACCCCCTATCCACAAACATAGGCTAGTTCCTTACAAATACATGCCAATAACCCAGCCATGACATGTGACCAATGTTCTATAGCCACTGCTAAACCTATTGCTCTTGAACCGGTGACTTTTTCTTCTCACATTGGTGGTCATCATATGATCACATGCTCTAAGAATGGCATGCTCAAGCCATGATGCTTCAGCACAAAATATCCCATGACATTTGTGGCTTCCACTATCCCTGTCGAGCCTACTTGCTTCACTCAAGCCCAACATGACCCTCAACTGTATAAAGTGATAGAAAATAAGTATAATGCTTTGCTTTTTAATAGTACATAGCTTTTAGTTCCATCATCTCCATCACAATATGTTACTGGTTGCAAATGGATATTCAAAATCAAAAGGTGATCTAATGGCTCCATTGAGTGATATAAAGCCCATTTAGCTGCTAAAGATTTTAATCAATAAGAGGTTGTTGATTATCATAAGACATTTAGTCCAGTTATCAAGCTTGCCATAATTTGTACTATTCTTTCTTTGGCCATTTCTGAAGGTTGGCCCGTTAGATAGTTGGATGTCAAAAATGTATTTCTCCATGGATATTTCATTGAGGATATTTATATGAGACAACCTCCTGATTTTATTGATCCAGACCATCCCACTTATGTTTGCAAGCTACAACATTCTCTTTATGGTCTTAAACAGGTGTCGTATGCTTGGTTTCAGCAGTTAAGCTCTCACATACTCTTGGCTTTCATGGGTTTAATGCTGATGTCTTACTCTTTATCAAGTGCACCAAAGAATATGTAGCACTTATTTTAGTTTATGTTGATAATATTATTCTTATTAGCACTCTTAGTACTTCATTAGATGATCTTATTGCTTTCCTACAAACTTAATTCACCATTAAGGATCTAGGCCCTTTTTCACTACTTTTTAGGCATTGAGGCAAAGACTACTTCAAGACTTCATCTAATCCAATCAAAATATATTTCTGATCTTCTTCTTAAAACCAACATGGATGGTTCTAAGCCAGTCTCGACACCTATATCTATTGGATCCCAACTCTCTCATACCAATGGTTCACCACTTTTTAATCTGACTTAATATCGGAGTGTGGGGGGTGTGATTCAATATCTTACTTTTACTCATTCTGACATTCCTTTGCAATCAACCAAGTATGTTTGTTTATGAGTAAGCCCACTTCTATGTACTGGCTTGTAGTCAAATATATTGTTTGCTACTTGAAGCATACTATTGACTATGGTCTGTGTATAACTGAGGATCTATCATCTCCTCTTCATGCCTATTCAAATGCCAATTGAGCTGGTGATTTTTGTTGAAAAATATCTTCTAAAGTCAATCATCTAGGTTTTAGATGATTATGCTTCATGTATATATATGAATTATAAATTGATAAATATTATCTAATAGATTCATCATAAAAAATATATTTTTATAAATAGAACTCATATGTTATGATGAAGTCCTTAAAGCTACTTTCAAAATGATAAAGGAGGATTTATCATATAGTTCTTAAATTTTGCTTATAACCAAATGATATAATTATTAATAAGATAATAATATATCAAGTGTAGGTCGTTGTGTACCATATTAGTTGGTTATCCTCTTAATCAAGGTGTGTGGAGACATGGGTATGACATACAGATAAAATATAGGGGTATATTTTACTGAGTATGATCAAATCTAGAGCACTCTACTGTCAAGGATTGCTCTGATGGGATATAGATATAAGTATCTCTCTGATCTAAGGCTGTCTTGGTGACTTACAAGCAACTTACTGTGCTTTGGTATCGATCTATCTGGATTTTTAATTCGATGATGGAAGATTTCTGGATACAGTTAAGAACTTGTAAAGTCTGGGTGTAAGTCAAGATGGGATTGATCGTTCCAAATAAAATTAGAGATGATACATCACTGTATTTCAATTCAGTAAAACTTTGACCAAAATAGTCCTAATGAGAAGTCATAGGATCTTTTGAAGTTGAAACACAAGGTGGACCACTCATTTAGGGTTGACAGTTTAACCCTAAATTGTCCTTAAGCATCGAGAGTCAAAGAAATGAATTATATGGTAACCATGTCCACACAGATTTTTGAGTGTTGCTGAGCATACATTTGACCAATCTGGATGTCGAATCCCATTGCTGGATAGTTACATCCATTAGTACAGAAATTATTCTTATGCTACCAGTTTAGGTTCGAACCTATGAGGTTACACATATAGAAGTATCTATCTGATCAAATGACTGATCGATGATTATGAATCATTGAAGGGTTCAATTATCAATATGATTGATGATTAATCTTGTGCAAAAATTATAGATTATTTACTAATGATTAAAAAAATAAAAAAATAATTCATAAATAATTTGATTCTTAATTGGCTCAATTTGATTGAGCAATAGAGATCGGATCAAATCTAATTGAATTAGATTCAATTAGATTTACTTTGGATTGATTGGATCCAGTCCTAATGGATAACAGAATTTGTTTCAATTGATTTTAGGGATGCAAATCAGATTTAATTGAAAAGAATTCAATTTAATTTGATTTAAGTTTGATTAGATCAGATTCTATTGGATAATAAACTTGATTGGATCAAGCTCTATTGATGAAAAGCTTCCCTGATATCCAATAAGATGAGAAAAAAAATACTTTTCATAGATGGGATTTTAATCTAACTAATTTTTTAATTAGATTAGAGCCTAATTGATTTTTTAATTGGATTAGAACCTAATTAGTTAGTTTGTTATAACTAATTTTTAAGTTAATTAGGATTGGATCCAAAAATTAGCTAGAGTTGGACCAAAAATTATGAGTCCTATTTGGACTAGAACTTAACCAACTCTTAACAACCCTATATGTCATTAAATTCTCCACACCTCCTCTCCTTTCACCATGAATACCCATGCACCACATAAGATGTGCACCCCTTGCTCTCTTCTTTGAGAAATAATGGGCATCCCCCCTTCTCATGTGTCGCCTATTTTTTAGAAAAGGGGCATCTAAGAGTTGGACACCCCTAAGGTTCCTAATAATCCTCCTACATGAAGGCCCCATTCCAAGCTCCTTTTGAAGAGATTTTTGAGATGTTTGCTTGCTAGTTCTTAGGTGTCAAAGAGAGCCTCTCTTACTAATTTTACAGTAGAAAATAAGAGAAGAAAGATTCTTCCTAATTTGAGAAAGAAAAGGAAGAAGAAAGGTCTTCTTTCTAATACACAGCCTTGGAGATGGAGTTCTTTGCTGTGATTTTTTTTTTAATTTTTTTTGTATAAAAATTAGATTGAATCTAATTTTTAATATAAAATTTTTTTAAAAAAAATATCAACAAAATTTGATCGGATGTTTGGGGCTTCCTAAGGCTCTAGATCAAAGAGAAAAAAGGAGAAGAAAAGAGAAGAACAATTCTTCTCTTGAATCTTCCTTTTTGATTTTTTTAGGGTATGATAATCTATATTATTTTGTATGAAAAATTAGATTAGATCTAATTTTTATTATAAAAAAATAGAGAATTTTTTTTTTTTTTGATGATGTGGGAAGAAGAGAGAAAGGTTCTCTCTTGTGTATAAGAAAATTGAGAAGAAAAGGTTTTTCTCTTGATCTCTATCAGAGAGATCTGATGCGTGAATTCAAAAAGAAAAAAAGAGAATCTTCTTATTCTTCATCTTCTTCATATTTCTCTTATATTAGCCAACAAAAGATATCTTTGCAAGCTAGCACTCCCAGGGAGACCTATCAGCATAAGGATTTCTGTGGAAATCTATAGAGATCGGATGCGTGTGTGGCTATTGAGCATCATGAAAAATCAACTATCATAAATTTTAGATGTGGTGATCTACTATCCACACTTAGATATCAAGTTTTAAACTCAATTTATAATTTAGATATGATCTAATTTGATATAGATGTAATCTATGTTTACTGAATTTTAGATTTCAGATTTACATATATACATATTAATTCATGTCATAGATTCTGTATGGTAGTTTTAGATTTGATCTATGCATGTATTGTAGATTAAATTATTTAATATATATATATATTTTACTATAAAATCTTACAAAATGCATGCACAAATCCACCATACTTTCCTTTCAAATGGTATTAGAATGAAGGTTTGTTATGACATGAACATATATGCATGTAGAGTTAAAATCTAGATTTAGTAATCCATAGGATGTATTATGATCTAATTTTAGATATGATCTAATATAAAATTTAGATCTAATATAATTTAGATTAAATCTAAATTTTTGTATATATGATATGTGAGTAGATTAGATATTTTGATTAGTAAGTACTTGGATTGGATTGATCACTAGACCGTCCGATCATAGGAGCAAAAAGAGTTCAAAAGCCCTCTCTTCCTATTCGATAGGATATTCTTATGGCATGTATAAGTGCCATATGATTTAATCCCATGAAGAAGAACACGAAAGGAGAAACTTACTTTTCTATAAAATTCTAAATGTTAAAATCTTAGGATTTGTTGTATGTGATACAAAGCTTGAGTTGTATGAAAAGTAAAATATCTAATCTATATGATTAAAATTATTTTAATTATGAAAAATAAAATTTAGAATCATACAATGTTTAGATATGATCTAAAATTTTATTTATGATTGATTTACTCCAGTTTATGTAAGAATTTTTAGATCTAAAACTATATGATACCTGCTAGCACATCCACTGAACCAACTTAGTTTTGAACTAAGTCGACCCAATCAACTTGTTTAGTCAGCTCAGTATTGACTGACCCAACCCAATGATCTTAAGCCGAACAGTAATGATTACTATTCATGATCAGTTAGTCAATGAAGTATCAGACTTAGTCGATCCATTGAAGTGAGCCGACTCAGTTTAGAGGTGAGCCGACCTAATTTTCAGAATAAAAAATTTTGCATAAAATGATGTAAAATTATTTTACTAAATTGAAATAGTTTTAATTAATGATCTTAACCCATGTTAATGTTATACTTAATTAAGAATTAAAAAATATATTTTAGATCTAGAATTGTGATTAAAAATCTAATGATATTATATAAAACATAGGGCATATGTTAGCTCAAATTAGATCCTTCTAATTGGATTAGACCTAAGATGAGAATCAAAGACTTAATAGGCTAAAAAGAATAGTTGATCAAATCTAATCAATAGTTGATTTAGATTAGATCAAAAATACTGTAGATCAAACATAATAGTTATAGTTAGTCGAGTCCATATCTTTGATTAGATCAAATGGATTTTGATTGTGGCTCCATGATCGAGCCTAAGTTATTGGACTGATTAGATTGCTAAATGATTCAAGTTGACCCATGTCATTAAGGTTAATCAATATGACTGATTTGGATTCTCTGGACTGACTTATCTTTAATCCTTCTTATGACTTGATGAAGTCAGTGGGAGGATTTATCACTTATCGATTAAACCAGCTAGTCACTAATCCTTTTCATAACTTGATGAAGTTAGTAAGAGGATTTATGACTTGTAGGTTGACCGATGTATAAAATATATTAATCAAATTTTTTAAATTATTAGATCTATAAAATGAACTAGTTATGGAGATAATTAGATCATAGCCTCTCATTAAGGTGAATGGTAATGGATCTATTATTTCAGATTGATATTACAGGTGCCATCCATCTGGTATTTCTCTAAATGATAAAATTATTATTTATCATATGATGACTCAGTCGAGTCTCTCTGATGGTGGTCAGGTTGGTCGAACCTTCTTCGGATCTGATCATTCATTAGTTAGAATCGTTAAGTTCACGTTAATGATTTGATCTAATCAAAACTTTCAGTGGAGGCCCATCACCTACTAAAATAAAATCTGAGGTGAAACTAATTACTAGAAATTATTTGAAAAAATTATTAATTGAGAACCTACCTATAGATGCATATGGGTTGGTCGAGCCTTCTTCAAATTCGTATGCAATCTATATGGATTTTAGTACCCACTAAGAAATTAAAGTAATTCCTCAAATTAGAGGCAGAGGTTACCAATTCATATAAAATAGTGAAAAAAATTTTACACTAAAGTCCAAGTCTTTAGGTTTAAAATAGTTCATATACTAATAGGTCAATTATTCTCTTTTCAAAAATGACTAAAATATTATCGATCTGTCCACTATTAGATAGTGACAACGTTATCAAACCTAACTTCGATAGCTAGTATCAGAAGTTGAGTATAGCTTTTGAGCTGAATTGATCAAGAAGTCTAAAGCTAACCCAAATAGATCTAAAAGAAAAATCAGCAAATGATTGCTGCTCAAGATAATTATATGATAACTCTTTAAAATTTTTCTATTGATAATATTACTATCTAGATATTAGATACCAACAGTATAAGTCATGCTTGCAATTAGTTGTAAAGACTTTAAGATAGTAGGAGATTTGAAAATGACGAGAGACACTTGAACGTAAGAGATGAAAGTCTGTTTCAATCCTAATATTAGGAATCATCGAGCTTGTTTTCAATCATGACGATGTCATTTTAAGTGATTGTCACTATTATCCAATCTTATCAATGATGTCAATAAGAATGATTATTGTGATACCATTGTAAATAATAACACAATAATGAGTGGACAATTGAAAATAGTATAAACCTAGTATCATAGCTTATTAGTATAAAGTACATATTTAACTAGCATCCTCGATTAGATAATCTCACTGAAGCCTATCTTTGGCATAGTTGACTTAGTCATCTTTTATTGAAAAAGGTAAATAAGCAAGTAATGTTCTAAGTTTGATACATATTGATGTATTTGCACTCGTGAACATAAATGCCAGAAGAGGGCTTTACTACTTCATTAAAATCTTAGACAACCTATTTTGGTACAGGTGCATCATGCTTATAAAGCACAAGTTTGAATCGATTAAAATGTTTAAATTATCCTGTAATAAGATAGAAAAATAAACTGCAAAGAGTATTAGAATTCATCGATTTCATCGATGAAGTGAATACCTTTATAGTAAATTTTAGATATATCTAGGAGAGAATTAGATTCTCTCTCAATAGATATCTCCTGGGATACCATAATTGAAAAGGATATCTGAAAAGATGAATTGAACTTTGTTTGATATGGTTTGGTCCACTGTGGGTTTGCTGGTCTACCTGAAGTTATATAATAGAGACTACTTGATATGTGCTCAAGAATATTTTGAGCAAATCGATACCAAATTTTCATATAAGATGCAAACTTGGGTAATTCGATGCTCTCTTGCCTTAAGATTTGGGGTGTCGGGCTTATATGAAACATTCACAAACTGACTAGTTTTGATTTTGGTCTGATAAATATTATTTTAGGATATCTCAAAAAAATTAAAAATATTTTTTTATCTTCTTAATGGATATTAGATGTTCGTGAATCTTAAGACATTTTTTTTAGAAAAAAAGTTTCTTGGTGAAAGAACTGATGTCGTTAAGAACAAGCTTGGTGAAGCTTGATAGGTAGAGGAACTGACTTTGACATATAAACCAACAGAATTGGATTTGATTAGATCAAACCCGAAGTTCGATGTAAAGATATCTTTGAGGAGATACGATAGAGTACCATGTTAATCGGATAGATACTTCAGTTTCTAGATTCGAGATGGTGATTTGATCTCTCATACGGATGCCATATAGGGATCTAACTTTGAGAAATAGCTTGAAGCCATTAAATCTGAAATGAAGTCTATAAAAATCGATGATGTATGGATATTCGTTCATTCACTTGAAGGGATAAGACCTATAGGGAGTAGGTGAATTTTCAAATAGACAAGAGGTGCAAACGAAAAGGTGGAGACATATAAAATCTCATTTGGTTGCCAAGAAATTTCATCTAAGTTATAGTGTTGACTATGATGAGATATTTTTTTTGCAACAATCCTCAGGTCCATTTGGATTGAATTAAACTTCTTGGAGTTGCTACATACATTTTGAACGTATGGTTTTGTTAAGAACGAAGAAAAATCCTGTATGTATAAATGGGCTGATAGTTCTGTAATATTATTCTTTATATTGTTTGTAGATGAAATTTTTTTAATCAGAAATGACATCCTTACATTACAGAGAATAAAAGTTTGATTGTCATCTCAATTCTCCATAAAGATTTGGAAGGTTATGAGAACCAAC